>NC_050521.1:4868155-4929475 GCF_002922805.2 Oryzias melastigma | reverse complement strand
AAAAAAAAACCTTCAACTTTTTCACAGAAACTAAATAGAGAACAATTTAAGACAAATTCAACTCCTATTTGGCTGGTGGCTGTTTTGCTAATTTTTTTGTGCAGATTTGTATGAAATGTATATGCTGAGATTAAAAAAAAAATCTAATACTTCAAAGCATGTTATACCTAACTAAAAGAAAAATGACAACTTTTTTCTGTGTTGCTGGCAACCTTTTTTTAAATTTACTCAAAAAATTTTTACCAACAGTCAACATCTTCTTCAACCTTTACTAAATTAAAATGATTTTACACTCCATAAAGATTACAAGTTCAATGGCTTTTCCATAAAGACATCAGATAAAATGCAAAATATGGCACTGTAACAAACTGATTTCAATTTTTTAGACAGTCTTCAGATCTTAATCTGAGAAAATACAAAGAATGATGTTTCTGGATATGGAAAGCTGGTATTTGAAGCCTCTTTTTGACACATCACTATATATTTCAAAGGTTTGTGAGTCTTGTGAAACCTCTCTCTTCTATGACAGCTAAAGAAAACAGGTAACTCCACAGCGACGGTCGTGACATTAAGCTGCCCGGGGCTGGACTGCATCACGTTTCCCCTTTTCAAGAACTATAATTCACTGGGAAGGCCAGACTTTGAAAGTGGCTCTGTGATCAGTCGCACCTTTGACTTTTAATGGCCTTTTTTTGGAGGAGGAGAACTAAAAAGCAGCAAAACCTCAGCAACACCAACAAACATGGAAGTCACTGCTGGGAATAAACGAGGAGCGGATTAGGACTGAACGTGTCAGAGGGATTTTTGCTGAAAGAAACCATTTCATGCAACATGTGCTGTGTACATAACATCCAATTAGGCTCACGTGGTGCAGCAACGGCCTTACATTAAAAGTGGCAGGGCCGACCTTATAAATTATGACACGCGAGCCCTCTGTATCAGTTGACATATCTTCAGTCTGTAGCAGAGGAAACTGATTAAGGCCTGAGGTGCTGCTAACCTGGGTCAGCTTGTATGACTCAGCTCAGGCGTTACCTCCACAGAGGTACATGTACCTCTTCAGGTTCACCCAGACAAATAAACACTGTCCTCATTGAGGACAAAAGTCATTTTTTTTACGTCTCTTCTTGGCAGCTTAAATACGGCGAACCAAGCCAGTGTTTAGAAAGCAAATAAATAAGAGGAGACAGGGTCGGATCAAGGAAGAAAATAAGAACAGTAAAAATATACAACGGAGAAAGAGCCATTGAGAAAGTATTTCCTTAACAAGAGGGGAACAAATAATAAATTAAGGAGGCCCTTTCCCTCGAGGAAAGACTGGCATGCTTAAGGATAGAAGGAAGCGGGCATCCTTCTTTTTTTATAGGGGTCATGGACATGCTTTCACTGTGGGAGCATCTCATATGAGGCTGGAGTCCTGAGAGAAAAATGTTTACGCACAAACACAAGCTCACTCAGAGTTTACAAGGCGTGCGGTGCTGAATGAAGGTTGTGTAACACTCGGGTCCATCATCATGTCATCACTGCATTTTCCACCATATCTGCTGTCCGTCTTGTCCCATATAACCGAGAGGCTGCTGACAGGCGCGACCCCACGTTTACCCCTCGCTTCTGAAGCAGGTGGCAGACCCCACCAGCTCAAGAGCCCGATGGGTCTGTGCCACTTCTGATAACTTCATTTCAATGAAGCCAGTCCTTTGTGTTGTGAGAAGGAGATAAAGGAAAGCAGGGACTTTAACTTCCCCTAGCTACACATAGTGGGTTAGTCACGCTAAAGCTGGGAGTTTTTCCTTTGTGCCAAAGCGTTCAATTAATCAACTTCACAAGGCAGGCTGGATGGAAGGAAATAAAAGTTGGGGCTATGGGGAACTCAAGCGAGAACAGCAGGGATCTGTAAGCTCCTGCATCAACTTTCATACTCATTACAGTATGTTTAACATTTTTTTTTTAACATAGTGACTTCAGCATTAGCCTACATCCAGATTCCAGCCATTTGCTGGATTGCATTCTTGGCAGATGTTCTCTATAGATCTTGGCCACCCTTGAGTTCAGGGCTCATGCTCAGCTTCACCTTGTCTGTAAATGGGGCTGCTCTCTGCTCTTACAAGAATATATGTATTGAGAGTATCATGTTTTTTTTTAACGAACGGAAAAAAAATCAACCTCTCCAGACTTGTTTCACTTAAATTGATTATTCCTGTGGAACCCCTGTGTTAGCTTCACATATAATGAGTGCACACCATAAAAAAGAGAGATTGATTATATTGTATATTTTTGGTTACAAACTGAATGAAGGAATAGTGTTTTAATATGTTTTAATGATACAAATGCACGATCATGTTGCAGCAAAAATGTTTTCATTCAAATTTGTTCAGCTTTCAAGGAAAAGTCTGTTTACACCAAAACCCCAACTTCTGCTCCCAATTTGATGCAAACCAGAAAGTGTTTGTAATTCCCCAAAAGACCAGCAGAGTCTGGTTTAAGGAAGACACAAATCTCTACTGACTCAAATGTTGAAACGTAGCTAAAATGTCATTGCGTCATTGTCGTGTGACGACTAGAAAAGCAACAAGAATGGAGGTCATCCAGCAGCTCGTCTTTTTACAGCTTTTCTTTTGGTACATCTTGTATAACAGGAAGTTAGAGTTGTTTGAAAGAAGATTGCAGGTGGCTGACCTGAACACCGCCATAAAGAAGAAAACAGAATCGCTGTATAGTGACTGTTTATTGGGTCCATTTTACAATGGAAACGCTCAAAATACCGGTTAAAACCTTAGCAAACCATAGTTTACGCAAATAACAAAATTCAAGTGGAATTTGTGCAACATTTCACATTATTAATGTGGTGCAAAGCCACTATGAAAATCTGCTTTTCTCGAGGGCTTTACTTATGACACGTGTCACGTGAAGTAATTATATTCACCCACCAGATCATTTTATTTTATTGCTGGTGTTGATATGGTATGTGTAATTTAGGTGTCGCCGGTGTTAAAGGGTTAAAAATTCTAGCCAGAACTAAAGTGCTGGAAAACTAAAGGAAGAAAAGTTTTTTTAGGATCTAGGAGGTGAAAACTGGCCGATACAGTAGTGTTCCCATGTCTTTTCTTATAGATATAATGGGTATTACAACTGTTTAAACAAATCTTTGCTCCATCTGCGCTTCACACTTTTTTATCTTTACAAGCCAAGTCCCAATTTAGATCGTCCTTCAAGCAAACTTTTAAGTCAATTTCTAATTCACTTTAAAATTATGCGGAGACAAAGCTAACCAAAACATTGTTTCCTGTTATGATCTACTGATTGATTCTTGGCTTGCGTGGAGCTCTTGTTGCCTTGCCTCAGAGGGGCTGGAGCCAGGACAACAGTAGTTCAAACTATCATTATTTGGGCTGGGAGTAAGAAATCACATGTGCCATAGTTTATGTCGGCACTCGTGGCCTGGAGCAACGACTGTTTTAGAATTTGGAACAAAGTACGAAATCATTTTCTCTGTGCGCCACTCATTCATCTTTCTTCCAGACACCCAGTCCTCTCAGGTCTGCTTCAACTCAAACTGACATGACTGACATGAGCAATATTTTCCATTCTTGTGCCTCCTATATGTTTCTTTTAAATTTATGAGGCACATTAGATTATAATATTACTGTGAGTTAACACGATTTCCACTCAGAAAAGTCAGAGCATTTTCTCACATGAATTTCAGGGTATTATGCAAAAAGTTGTTCAAAATGTAATGATTGCTTCAATGCAATGTTTAAATTGTAGCTGATTTTAAAGCAATAATTTAACCCTTGTGCCTCCCCAAGGGCGTGCCCTGCAGTTTGAGAAAGAACACCACAAACAGATCTGTGATTTGTGATATATCGGGACTTCTAGTCATGACCATCAAACAGATAGCTGGGTGTTCAGCCACCAGTGAGCTGGTCTGGGGTTGCATTGCTGTGCTTTTTCACCTCAGAGTTTCATCAGAGAACCTGTCAGGCCAGCGATGTTTTACAGCTCAGTTTGCAGACAAAACACCTCACAACCAAAATCCCCTCAACAACATCTGCTGCCAATTTTGCTGAGGCATTCCTGCAGCCCTAGCTGTTTAATATTCACAGAGGTTAGCGGGGACAGTTGTGGGGGGAGAGCGGCCTCTTCAATCTTTTGGTCAACGGTCCAGACATGGTGAAAAATGAGGGGTTAACGAAGAGTGAGTTAGAGCAGGGGCAGGTTAACTGGGCTAATTTGCAGGGATAATAATGGTGTTCACACAGGTCCTTTGGGGAGAGGCTTTGTGGAAAACAGAACTGACGCTGCAACCACACAGGAAGTTTACAACATGGCCCAACAAATCAAAATGTATTTAATCATCAAATTGGCCATAAGGAGGAGGCGGCAGGACCAAAACCAGAGGATGAAGAAAATTCTCCAGACGGGGGGGCAATCTGCACCTCTTAGGATTACAAAGAGCTGAAACTGCTCATTTTATTGTCCAATTTGATGCACTTGGTGTCAAAAGTGCATGCTTTAATTTGCTTTTCCTCTTAGCCTTGGGCGTGCTTCGCACTTAAAAAGTACAGTGCATTAAATATGTTTTTAATTATTCTCACGTGAACACCTTAAAACATGTTGTTATACCATAAAATGAAGTATGAACCAGGCTCCACTGCTACTTTTACAGGAAACTCTATGTGAAAGGTGGAACTAAAGTATTTTTTAAGCTTTAATCACGGCATCCTGCACATGTAGCAGCACATATGTGTTGCCGGCGCGAGTTTAAAGAGTAATAACCCAGTTAATTGATAATTGGAGCCACGGCCTCCTCAAATATGACCACACAATGTCCTTGTAAATTTTTATGGACGTATCCCAGGCATTGCTAAGTTTAGAAACAAGGGAAACTTAAAACAGCTTCCTCCTGCCTGTCTAAGTTTGTCTGCTTTTGTTTATACGGACAAAAATGTTTACTTTTTCAGAAAATTGAATTTTATACATAGGAGTAAACTAGAACAAATATACTATAAACCTTAAAGACTCCAGCTATCATTTTCAGCACAATATCCTCAAATGTGGGAATGCCATGCAAAAATAAACATATTTATTTTCTCTCAAAAATTCCTTGTTAGTTATGGAATATAAACCCATTTTTGAGTAAATAAATTATGTATTTACATTACATGATGAATTCTTGTTCTTAAAAGACTGCTTCTACTCTGGTTGAGCAACGGTATTTTAGCGCTTGACCCAACTGGAACTGTTTAATAACTCTCTGAAAGGGGAAAGTGGATAGTGCAACACCTCTGCAGCTCCTTTACCAAAGGACACTCCTCTCCATGGCAACAGCATTAGCATCTATCTTTTCATTCATGGGCAGACCATGAGGGAATAGAGAGGATAACAGAAGATATCAGATTGTTTGTTTTTTCCATGTTAGGCAACTCAGAACTTTAACTTTTAGGGCGTCTGGTGCAAAGTCTAGAAAATCAGTTTTGCAAACATGAGTGAAATTGTAAAGTTCTGATACTTTGAATTGATCTTTGTTCATTTATTTATACCATTAAGGAACTATATTTATAATTTATCAGATTTGTATGCTAGATATTTCCATTGTAGAACATTTTTAGAACAGAGACAGGTGACTTTAATTCCCCATTTTTTGCCTTCTTCTAATGAAGTTATGCACACAAGAGGTCTCCATGTGCAGGCTTTCATCAGTTAATATTCTATTCATAATTTGGTTTTCATTCTCAAATTTTGATTCGACTCCATACAGCATTTATCAGACAGAGGTCAGTTTAATTTTTGATCATTTTGGCCTTAAATTTAAATCAAAATTCTGTTTTATCAAAGAAAAAAGAAAAAGAAAAAGGATAAAGTTGGTTCCTTACATTGACTGTACATAGAGACCTGGACTGAGAGACTATTCCTCACTAGTGTATCAAACAGGAAGTATACTTGCTGGCTCCAAGAAGCCAAACTCCCATAGATTTCCATTGAGAAATAACCAATTATTACTTAATTTTTTTTTTTTGTCATATTATCCTTTTTTCTCTGATACCTCTTTCTAACATCTTCTTGCTAAACCTATTTTTTTTTCATAATATTTTTTCTTGATCACACGTTTTTCGAGTACCGGTAATAAATTGACCAATCAGATACCTCAGTAAGAGCATGAGATGCTCGCTGGCCCCACCTTGAGCGTTTGATTGACATTTAATTCTATAACACTAGACTGATTTTTCTATAAAGGTCTGAACTTTGAGAGTTTAAACAAAAGAGAAAAGTATATTTAAAGTATGTAGTGAGGGGTCTTAATGCCTTTAAACATCAGTAATTCTACTTTGTGGAATTCACTTATCACGGTTTTCTTATTTTTAATTTCCTGATCGATGATTATTTGAGAAAGAAAACACCGACAAGAGCAGCTGCTTTAGCTGTGTTACATTTTGTCAAGCATCTCTTTTGTTTGCTCTTTGTTGGTTTTTGCTTTCTAGCTTTAGTTTAAATCATGTATAGTTTTTGTGTTAGGGTCATGTTTAGTTGCTTGAGTTCATGTTCTGTCCCCAGCTATGATCACACCCAGTTTCAGTTTCAGTTAACTCAACAGCTTCTTCTTGTTTTGATTACCCTCAGTGTTCAGGTCCTGAGTTATAGTGCCTGCATATCTGATTCTCTGTCTTGTCTTCTTCTTTTTGTTTCTCTGTTATTTAGTCACAGTATATTTTGGTCAAGTATTGATATTGTACTTTAAGTATTTTTGATAACGTCAATGCTTAATATTTCTTTGTTACTAAACATACCTGGTTAAAGCTGGAGTTAAGGTCCTGAAAATGTTTTTTTTTTCTTTTTTTTTAACCTCATAACATTCTGTCTTTCCCTCATCTTATCGCCGTGTCAAAACACTTTTTTAACCGATCTGTTGATACATTGCATCCAAAAGCCATCTTCACTCTCTGACATGTTTAACATTCCTGCCTCTGGCACATTTTACAGCACAGCAAATAGTCCACTGCTGACTGAGTCCCTAAACACTGAATGCAGCACCTTTAGCTGGTATAAGACTTCAGGTTGTTAAAAAATATTTTTTCAAGAGATTAAAACTTATTTTCCATATATTTGATCACAATAAAACCCAACTATTACAATTTAAAGCATTTTTGTTGATCAGAAAGTACTTCCATGCCATTTCATTGTGCAAATGTTTTGAAAAGCTGACAAATGTGTAGTGGAAACAAAATTAAAGTATTGCTGAATCTTTGTTTGACGCTCCTCTATTCTCACAACACTGATAAAGCATCGCCAGGCCGATTATTTTCTTTTAACTCAGTGTAATATTAATGCCTGTTTAAACAGGAAACATTCAGACCATTAACACTTGACCATTAGCGGGTTGAGAGGCATCTCTGGGTGGTTACAGCTGCAGGCAGGGGCCGTTGATCTTTATCTCTAACAGTCCGCTGTGGTTGGTTTTTATTATATATTGTCTGGAGTGTAAATGAAGCATGCCTCGTCCGATAATAAGATGTCAGATTTCGCAGGCTGAGCACAGAGCTGTCCTGTTTTCCTCAGATTCTCAGCGTCAAAGAGGCAGAAGTTTGTCAGAGATTGCTCTTTGTTATCCTTTGAGTTGTGCTGCTGGCACGCGGTGAAAGGTCTGTGGAGAGCTGCCAGGAGCTGAGGTCACTTCAGTGTGAGCTTCTGCTAAACTGCCTGACCAACATTGCATAAGCGATGTCCCCTGAATTAGACCGAGCCGCCAGGCATGTAGGATCTGTTCAGACTGGAATTAATATTACTGTGGGTTACAAGTGCATTTAAAATGGGATGTTTAATTAGAGTATTACAAGCAGAGCTTTCCTTTTCTTTATCATATTTAATTTTATTTCATAAAACAAATGAGAGAACTGCTCTTCTCTGGATCACATCAGTACTTCTCTATGTCATTCGTAATATACCATTTAATTTAGGATTCTTCTTAATTTAGGATCACTTTGAATAGAAAAAAAAGACACTGAAATGTATTTTTTATGTATATAATTGGTAGTTATAGTTAATGGAGAAGCAAATCGCCTGAGTACAACCATTAACGAAACCAGAGGATGTTCAGAAATCGGCTTTGATTGACACTTCTTAAGGAAAGCCATTAGGAAATCTATTATCGCGGGAAGAAGACCACAAATATTGAACTATAGGAACAAAGGAAACATGAGCTCAGGTTAGTTGTTTTTTGTTTTTCACCAGGTTCCAAACATGCTTTTAATTTGAAATTCTGCCCTGTTAAATTAGTTTAACTCATTTGCTTCTTAGCTTTTTGCATTCTTCTTCTCCTGACTGTCGCAGAAAGCATCCTGACATGTACTAATAAAACTAAGTGGGTGATTTCATGCTTGTGTGCCATTAAAACGTGTACAATATCACCAGAGGTGAATAGAAGATGTTTACTGAGGCACAAATTTACAATAAACTATCATTAAACTATGAAATCATTTTTACCAATCTTATTTTTCTAATTTCAGAGGTCTGAATTTGTTTTTTAAATAAAAAAATATAAGTGTTTTATGAGATCCACTGAAGATAAGTCACATATTCAAAATATGATGGAAGCAAAATTAATGAAACTATAAGAAATGCAATCCCAGCACAGGTAGATGCTAAATTTAGGTATCTTTAGAGTTGACACGGTTTGATGCATGTTTGCATCAACAGGCGTAGAAGAATTTAGGAGAATTTATAAAATAAAGCTTTCCCTTCATGTCAAACTATTAAAAAAACATAAATGCATCACAAATTAGTTTCTTTGAAACTTTGACAATAGATTTTAAATCTACACAATCTGATTGTTTGATGAGTCGGCTAATTCTCTGTGGGATCAAATCAAAGATAAACTGCCCCTGAGTTGCTTTGCCAGTGGAGCTCTTCAGTGGTGCGGTATTCTGCATATAAATGAGTCATAGCAGACGCTTGTCTTTGGAAAAGCTGTTATGAAGGGGGACCATGAGGGGAGAGGTTAAGGAGACCTCCGCTTCATTATGCAATTCAAGGTGGAACATGACGGCAAATATGAGAAGGAAACAGATATGTTTTAGCAAAGGTCGTGAGCTGGCTCTGACCTTGTGATGACAGCCGTGCTGGTCTGCAGTCCACTGAGCCCCACAGACCTGTGACTTCTCTCCAAACCAAAGTCGAGCATGTGTCAATGAATTGTCCTGCTTGAAGTAATCCATATGTTTGGCACTTGCATGCTTTTTGCGTGGTCTTTTTTTTTCTTCTTTTCTTGCAGCTCGTTTAGAATGAGATCACTTTTGTAATTTTTCAGGCTTTTGTTAGTCTAACACAGGTCGTGTTTACATTAGTGAAGGAGCTGTTATGCTGATCTTCCTGCGTTGGCCCGCTCTGCTAACCCACAGGACAGCTCAGAGTCTACCAATGAAAATTTTTCCAATCCTTTTGCTCTTTTTCTGAGAGTACATCATTCATCCTATATTTTAAGTCCTTCTTATTAATCATTTATATATTAGTTTTCAGGGAAAATCCGTATAAAGACCACTGATGGGGCACATTATATTACTACAAATTTATATTGTCTTTTAAGTCTCTAAAATGTATGAAAAACTGGAAAATTGCAGATGTGATCTCCAAACAAATCTCCTCATGCTTTTTAATGTAATTTCTTCATATATATATATATATATATATATATTTTTTTTAGCTTCCTTTTATTTATTTTCTACTATTATTTTAATACATTCCCGGAACATGTACTTTTTTATTTTTCCCCCTTGCGAAAAGATGATCTAATCCTCTACTTGTGTTTGTATGTTGTAAGTTGTGAAGTGTTCAATAATAATAATAATAAAATTACAACTAGAAGCATCTGTTGTGCAAATGCAGCTTTAAAGTTGTGCAAAAATGTGAAGTTGACATGTGATGCCTTTCTTAAATTTAAAAATCGAATTATTCTCCATTCTCAAAGATTAAAGCTAGAAGTGTAGTTTTTTTCAGTCTTCATAGAAAGACAATAACAAAGTCAACATAATATAAACATGCAAAAAGTTTTTTTTCTGTGTGTTTTCTGCTTCTTCCATAGTTGGGATCGTGTGGCTGAGTTGTGTGGAGTTCAGGTGGGCGAAAGTTTCCCCTTTCCCATGCAAGACTGAGCCTGCAGGAACAACACAATTTAGGAGCTGAGTGTTAACATGAGTGTGTGAGGGGGAGACGTCAACATAATATTTTCACAGGACACTTGAAAGGAGCAGGTGTAATTCATACCATTAAAAATGTTTGCATTCCTTTTAGGTGAACAGGAGAAGAGGGCTGGAGAGATTTTCAGTCACTTTGGACCATGTGTCAGAGGGACACTTCAGGGAATTCAGACCCATGTAAAATATTTCTGCTCTTCTACTTTTACTGTTTTCACAGGTTAAAAGTCTTATGCAGTCTTATGGTTGTCTTTGATTGACTAGCATGAGGTCAAACTATACAGATGGAATTATATATGAAAAATCTAAACTAAAACATGTTTATGTTTAGCTTTTAGGAGTGACATAAAAAGGTGTGTATCGATTGAATATGCATTTAATCAAATTTAAAAGTGAATGAAATGGTTTCTGAATTTATTTTGTCTAAAATATCTCAGTTACATTTTTTTAAGACACATTAGCCTTTTCCTAAGCATGAAAGTTTAGTGCTAAACCTCAACATCTCTGTTAATATCCCAGTAGCATTGGGATGTTTACAACTGTGACAGTTTAATAGAAATGGTGAGAAATGGTATAAATAGATGTGGCTTATTAAATTGAATTGGTGAAACCTTGAGTTTTAAGATAACATGAAGTGTTATATGTTTAATCCCAGTGCAGGTGAAAATCAGATCAATCCATCCATGAATTGATCCATCATTCTCCATCATTCTCCTGCGGCATGACAGCCCAATCATTGTGCTGTATACTAAAGAGTGCTACATTTTTATACTTACCTGTTTTCTTCATAACTTGTTAATATTTGCTGATCAGTCTCGTCATATCAACACTGAAGCATGGTGGCGGAGAGTTAATGATGTGGGTTTATTTTGCAGCCTCACTGATTCGAGCATCATTTACAAAGTATTCAGGGGTCTAATTTGAGTGGATTGTGCTGTATCTGCTGCTCACCTGATGTAAAACTGATGTAAGACTGGAATTCAGAGTAGTTGAAATGTTTCAGAAAAAAAAATGTGCTGACCTCAAACCAACTCAACTTCTTTGGAGGGTTTCTAACAGAGTTGTGATACAGCAGATTTAAAAGACGGGATGTCAACAATCCTCTACTTTGGAAAAACTAATGAAGTTGTACATAAACTCAATTATCTCAGGTTGTTACTGTGACACTCGACTGTAACAGTCATAGAGCTTAGTTGTTTTGTTCCTTAATTGTGACTTCATATTTTCAAATGAAGAAAATAATATAATGTAACATGTGTACCTGTTCTCCTAAGGTTATATCCAGGGGCAGACTTACCTATGAGCAAACTTTGGCTGAACACTAACTAAAAATGTCTAAAAAGATTTTTTGTGGCCTATTATTATTATTATTATTATTATTATTATTGAACTCTGTTATAGAAAAACTTAAATCACTGAAATGGCATAAGACTGCTTATGTGAAAGTGTTGCATCCTCCTCCGTCCCTCTGCAACAAGGGAATATGAGTAAGTAACAAATTATATGAATTCAATTCAGATCAATTCAATAAATTCAAAGCTTTTTTCAATGTAAAAGACGGGATATCGAATACATATGTTTAATATCTAAAATGTGATTTCTACAGTGGCCCAAAGTGCAAATCACTTTAAGAAATTGCTGGACACAAACACATATCAAAGACCACAACAATTCAAAAAGCAAAAAAAAAAACAACAATATTTTAACAGCAGCACAATTAAGAGAAAAAAACACCCAAATTCTAGAAACCGGGATGTAAAAAGCAAAGAGGAAAAAAAATAATATTTTGGAAACAAAAGTATCTTTTCCTGGTTTCTCTTTGTGTTTTAGTTTGAAGCATTTCTTTTTGAGTTCTGCAAAATACTTATGCTTTCAGAAAGGTTTTTTTCATTCTTTGATACAAAAATCAAAAACTGGTTTCAGGAATGTTTCTTTGTTTTCTAAAATGTGATATTTGTGATATAATATTTGTTTTGATTTTTTTAATTGTGATGGTTAAAATGTCCTTCTGTTGAATGATTTGTTAATGGGATTTGCACTTCAGGGCCACAGTAGATTTCAGTTTTATTGAAACATGTAGATAGATTTAGATGGTGGGGTCTTACAGTGGACCAGTCAAGAAGCTATTTGACAGACACTTTCAGTAAGTAAGGATTTACAAAAAAACAATAATAATACAACCACTGCAGGCCCATGTTATCGTTCACTTCCAAACTGTGATCATAAATATGATCTTCCTGGGACCAAATGCAAAGATGTGGGGTATTATTCCACTCTTAGGTGCTTTTAAAATAAAAGCCCCTTTACTATTTGCATATTAATCTGAGATCTCCTCTGAAGAAATTAGCTGCTTTAACCAGTCAGACAGCTGTCCAATTAAGCGCTGGCTGTGCCTGCTGCTGCTGATCTATGTGGAGCTTAACACAGAGGTGTAGATGGGAGGACAGACTCATATCTCTGTAGTGGGAGGAAAGATGCCAGGAAAGCTTAGCTGTGTTGGAGAGTGCTGTGTCTGTGAGCTTCTGAGCTGGCTGGACGAGCAGATAAGAAAATAGGCAGAGCTGCTGATTCTGGACTTCCTCTTCATCCCTTCTTCCTCTGCTCTGTCTTTCTCTGCAGCTGCAGGTCTGAGAGTTGACCTGTATTAAGACATAAGAAACTGCCTGGCAGGCTAATAGGAACAGTTTTCCTGAACATCTTCAAAGCTCATTAAACTGTGGAGTTTTGGCACTGATTTAAGGAAATGTGCTTTTACGGTTTAAATAGACTTCACCTAATCTGGGTTGGCAGAGCAGAAAAGACTGGAAAGCGACCAGATGCTTCTCCATTAATGTCTCTATCATGCATTTATTAGACATGAACAAACAGCCTTTTTTATGTATTTGAGTAAATCAAACTCAAGCCAGTCGTTTCCACTGCCTTTCAAACAGTCCTGTCTTTAAAAGATGTCAGCACCTTAGTGTTGCCGCTCTTTGAGAATTACCTTTCACTTACTTGTAGCTGTTTCCATTTTATGATTGTCTGCAAACCCTGAATGATGGGAGAAGATTGCCTTCAAAACGGTCTACCCAGTGGGCATCTGACAGTGATTTGCTGATCCTGCACAACTGCATGATGGCTCTCATCATTTAAGGCCTCAGAGCCATAGGAGCCAGTCATCACTGACCCCCCAGCACTCCGCTGTTGGCAATTATAGGTCAGAGTGTGTCAAAACATCATTGTCTTCCTCTTGAATGTCTCGGGTTCTGCAGCAATCACTGGTTTTTTTTCTCCCTAAAAGTGGCACAGAAATCCAGAAACAAAATGACTGTTTATAAATGGATGTTTATAATGCCTCTTAACACTTTCTCAATCAAAAAGTTGCAAAACCTTTTCAGATTAAAGGATTATTCATCAAATCCAACATTCTTTTTAGTCTGAAGTTCACAGAAAAAAATGGCATTCTGAAAAAGAATTATTTGAAAACCACAAAATGGAAGCAGGCACTTGATGAAAACCTAAAGGGCAACACTTGTAGAGGACACTAAAAAGCTAAAACTTTGACTTTATTAGAACAGGGCAGCCAATATCCACTTGTTTTCCAGATATCCCTGTTCTACTCTATTACTGGGAGCCGATCAGTCAACCAGAAGGTTGAATCCCCTGATTTAGGTCATTCTCTGCTCTGCTCCAAACATTAAACAATTCATGTGAGTTTGGATTTTTGGATCAGATTCAGTTTGTAACTGCATGAAAGTCAGGTGAAAATCAAAGTTTGTGTTTGCTGTCAGACCAGTAAATGAATGACCAACCTATCATGGGTTTTTAGCTTTATTGCATCTCAAACACTGCCCCATCCTGTTGAGTAAAATGCAGCAGAAAGAGGATTGTATTAAGCATTTAGGATTATGCAACATAAACACAAATTGCTCTGCAGCTTCTTGGAGTATTGACATAAATGTATTCTCTTTTCAGTTTGAATAAGAACTCAGTGAATCCAGTGAATTCACCGAAGACACAATATCTTGAACTTTTCTGTGCCACTGTTCCTTGGAGGTCTGAAATCCCTGCCGGCCTGCCATTGTAGTACTGATAAGGGATAGAGTGCTTTCTTTTAGTAGCTTTACCTTCTTACACACTTGTGGAAAACGGTGTGCCCCACATGGTATACATTTGCATATGCGGCCCTGTATTTATAGCACAGTTTGGTCTTTCCAGCTGGTCTAACTGGAGCCCAATTGTGGGTCATCATTTAATCCTCAGAACCTTATTAATTTATGCTCCTGCTGCAGGCTCCCATCAGGGTATCACATCATTTGGTACAGTGTTGTGGACAAATTCCTTGGAATCCACAACGTCCCAGCCTGTTGACCCTTATGAGCAACACATTTCTGGATTTACTTATGATCTGGAAACTTAGTAAGACATGAATTTATCATTGCAAAGGGCTCACAAGAACCTGTTTGACCCTCTAACACCAGAGCTGTCACCAGTGACACCAACAAAACACCCACTCTATGACGTGCCGTAAATCTTTGACCGTTTATGTGATCAACATGAATCAGCTGATTGTGACGCGGAGAGAAGCGACTTATCATGTTTGGTTTACAGTGTTATATTGGCATGATGGCGCAAAGTTGAGGGATCAGCTGATTTACTTTGATTGCATGTGCACTTCACTGCTGTAAAGTGTTGAACAACAGTGTGAGGCTGCTTTTCTCCACTTCAATTCAATTTAATTTTACTTATATAGCTCAATATCACAAAGCAATTGTCTCATTGGGCTTCATCCCGGTAATTGTACATAAGCAGAAACTCGATCATAAAATACAAACAATAGCTGAATGCTAAACTAAATCAAACAGAATAAACTAAAATGGTTATCCCTTCCCTTAAATTCTCTCCTTCTCGGTAAGGAAAAACTCCTAAAAAACTGATTCTAGGACAGAAGAAACCTCTTGGATGTCCACATGAAGTATTGATCTTCTCCCAGGACGGACAGGCGATGTACCAGGACTGTTAAATAAGAATTAGCTTATCTAACTCTACAACTATGTATTTAAATAGAGTTCAGCCAGATAGAACTGGGGGACAGGTGGGGGCGAGGTCCACAGCCAAGACAAGCCAGAGGCGAGGTCCACGGCCAAGAACAGGAGCACAGGCGATCCACCGGGAATCTGAAGCTTCAGAATCCACTGGAATTGCTTTAATTGAATCTAGGCACAAACAGCCAGCTCAAGGGGCATCATACAAATGGAACCCACCATAGTCGTGTGTGTGGTCTACTGTAATGTGTTTGTATGATACCTTTATGCCATACTCCAATTAGGTGCAAGAATTGACTTCTTACTGACAGTGCAAATGCTGTATGCATGGGGTGTGAAGATGATACTTGCAATATTTGGCCACACAAACTGCATGATTTCTAAATTCCTAATTTCTTACAGTGAAGCGGCGCCCAACGAGCCTGAGAGAAGCATGTAAGGAGCACACACTTATCACGTGAACAGCACTTGTGCAATGCACAGGATTTGGGGGAGTTAGAGAAAAAGAAACATCAACATGACATGACTGCGTCTCACCTACTTCAGATAGATATCTGTTACGAATTGTTGCCCACAGCATACTTAAAGGAAAAAATGAAAATTTGTATTCCCCATACACATCAGCCCATTATTTCACCCGCTGACAGCTCGTATCTACCCAAAAGAGCAGTTGTGACTACGGCTTAAGAATTCTAAAAGTGTACATTTATGTCTGTGTCTCCATTTCAAGCAGTACTTTATTAGTTTCAGTCATTTCCAGTGCAGTAATTCCCTTTAACAGTGATCCCTCCATGAACTTGTAATCAGTCAGTTTAATTTTCACTGGATCACATAACAAACAACAGCACTGCATGAAGACTAAACATTAAACTATTTCCTCTAGCTTCAGCCAATAGCTGCTGAATAATCACATTTACATTCCCCTCACTTTTATGCTAGGTTCATAATGTTTGGTGGTATCATTTATCCTTGTAAACAAAACAATGGCAGCCCGTCATATATCGTGTTTTTAATTTTATCTGTTTACAACCACATGATTATTTTCTATGTACACTGCATATCTTGTTCTTTCTGTTTGAATGGTTGGACGAGTGCAGCTTCTCTGGTATATTTATTTTAAACCAAGTTTGAACTCACATTCACACAGTTCAAGCTGTCATTACTATTGCATTGTCTGGTCTATAGGACCTCAGTGTTTATATCAACACTGATTTGATAATACAAGTTTCTGTCACAGAATAATAGCTGTGTAAACATGGTTTATTCTGTCTCACACACAGCACCCGGGCCTGCAGATTTGCCTCTTTGAGCCCCTCGACAAATCTTGGAAATACCTTGAGGGAAGTGAGTCATGTCGCTAGCTGTCTGTCTTTGAGAGAGCGTTTGTCTTTGAGTCTCTATCTGACAAAGACAGCTGAAGCCTTTGTGGGCATATGGCAGCCCACAGGAGCATGGCTGACGCCTTCCTGCCAAGGTCGGCTCCGTGGTCAGAGGCATGGCCCCTTCGCCGGCTCTAACAACACTCTAATGCTGCATGGATCATAAGATGAGGGGAATTGGTTATCAGTCTCTGTGAAGTCCAGGAAGTGTTTTTCAGATAAATTTGTGGCACTCGTAACGCTGATGAATGTGTTGTTCTCTGATGTCTAAATGATCTGTCACTCACTTCCTTGCTTTGCGTGTGCTTTGCATCGGTGTGTTCAAAGACGTCTACTGAAAAAAAAAGAAAAAACCCTCAAGGACAGCTGGATGCTTGTGATTTAGTTTGAAGCTGTTTACATCCTTTGTTGGTAAAAATATGACCTGTTGGAATGGATGTGGATGTTTTGAAGTTGCAGGCATCCAAACAATTGAAAACATTCCTGTGGAACGTCATCGCCCAGTACCCAAGTGTCTTTTTCACCACCTCACAGAGGGGATGTTATCCGGGTTCCCATGGATATCTTCGTTTGATTCCTGTTTGTAAGAAGTCAACTTGCCCCATTATTCAACTCCAGAGGAAGGCTCACATCAGAAGCCTCATCAATGTGTAATTTTCCAATCACGGGAAAATTAAGACCTTGATGGGATTAGCCTACGGGTTGGCGCATTTGCTTTGTTCCCCACTTTTGAGATAAAACTGATGTGGCTGAGCTGCACGCTTTTCTGAGTAACCCTGGGGCAAGTTTTGGCTCATTGACAAAGGATTACAAAAGATGGGTGCAAATTAACCAGTTACTGCTGTTGAGTTTTCCAATTGAGATTGAAAAGAGGATACTCAGAATTACAGTAACTTCCAAATGTTTAGATTTCAGAGACTCTCGTGAGGCCACTCTTCTTTTTCTTCAAGTTAGCTCCATTGAGTTTTGCATTTCTCCACCCAAACACCCCCCACCCCCACCCCCATCCGGCTTTGTTGCTGATTTGTTTTTATGACCACTTCAGTGATCCATCACCACTGCAATGTTGCTTGTGTTAACACAGCTGAGGTGAATTAACCCGAATGTTGTTGCTGCTTCTTACCTGGCTCGAGGCTCTGTTTTCAGGCAGGAAGTTTTTGGTGTTCATTTTAGAAGCAGATGCAGATATGCGCAGGCGCTTTCTCTCTCACACGCGAATGCAGGCAGAATGGCAATAGTCACACCTGGATCCTGTCACTTCATGCATTTTTGCTTAAGCTGCAAACAATATTTTTTAAATTAGGGTTTAGGTTAACAGATTAACTTAATTTGTAAAAATGAAAAGCACTTCATTAAACTGAGGTTGTTCAACCTTGTTAATGCCACTATAGACCATTTTATGTCTAATTGTGAGGACAGAATCAATGTAGCAGACCAACAAACTGCATAAAAAAAAAAAAAATAGCAGACATTTTACACTGAATATGCACTTTGTCACAGGAAAGAGTCCTAATGAATGTCTTTGATCAATGGACCAGTTGCCTGGTGACAAAATTCATAAGAGCAGCCATTTATATCAACTGGTTGGGGTTAGAAGATAGAGACCAATCATCACAAACAACAGAATATCTTCAAGAGAAAGAGACTTTTGAAAGTAAAGTCAAAAGTCTTTACCTTGATGGAAGACAGATATAAATTTATTGTAGCATTGATAGTTGTATGGTTCAGGATCTTCCAGATCAATCAAGAAATTACTGGGCTCAGTCAAAAGAAAGGTTTAAAGTCTACCTTTATGGTAAATGTTTTCCCTGAGTAAACCAGAAGCAGAGATTCAAGGCTAGAGACAAAAAATGCCTCACTTCATCAAATTGGCTGAGATTCCTAGAAGAAGCAAAACTCTGACCAGAATGGCAATCAAAAGAGGTTGCAGAAGACCCACAGGGTGTAAGGTGCAACACTTGGCCTACCACAGTCAGGAAAACCCCATACACATTCTTGAATGCCTGAACTGACTGATAACCACTGTAACCTGACCATGGCAAAAGTGCTCAATACTTGAGGATAACAGGGGAGACGCATGGATCGAAGTGAGCACCTTGGAGCACAGAGCAAAGATGAAATCAGGGTACAACCAGAGGAGATTGGAACTCTAGAAATATTTTAACTCCCCCCAACGAATGTCTTGTTAGCTCCCAACCGAAACCCATCAGGTAGAATGAACTCTAAACTAAATGGACAAAACAGATAAAAAAAGCTGAATAATCTTTGAAATCATCAATGTGAGCTATAAAATCCCATGGTGCATATCTCAAAAGACAATGGTCAGGACTTTTTACTCAAGTCCTAGATGTTGCAACAGGAGATCAAGACAGGTGGGTCAGGATTGGATATAGGCAACTTTTTGTAGAGCAAGCAATGGTTGGAATTTTGGTGTGAAGGCTTGTTGTTAGAGAAAACACATAGGGCAACAACAAAACCTTGCCTTGACATGAAACCAGTGCTTGAACAAGTAACAGACTACTACAATCTGGCGATTGTTGTGTGAACGGGAAGATCTTAAATACATGGTGCCACAGGTGAGCAGCATTGTAATAAACCAATGAGCAGAAGGAGGCACTGGAAGCACCAAATATGGCAATCCTCCAAATGTCAGACAGAAGAACATGACACAATTATGAAAATTTTTTACACACATGATGCATATTAATCTCTTACAGGCAGGCCTGGATTCTCCAATTTGAAAGTCCATCTGTTGCTGTACATGCTTGAATAGGGTAAAAAGACATTGTATCTATTTAGGCTTAATGAAACGTGAAGTATGTTGTTTTTCTTACTGTGTTTTGTTTTCCTTATTGTTATAGTTTTTAATTGGTTATGTCTATGTTTGAGGTCTTTAAAAAACTCAAAAGGTGCAGTTAGTTCATCAGTAAAATAGACTTAAATCATCTTAAAGTGAGCTTTAGCATGTTTAACAGAGTGATGCATGTTTCTGCATAACTTTGGACTTGAGTACAAAGACGTCATATTCTTTATATGTCTGAGCTGTTTCACTGAACCAGAATCAAAGGCTTCGGTGCAGTGGGTAGCTGTAGCTAAGCTATTGCTAAGGTCCACATCTAATCGGGACTAATTTTTTCAAAGCATAAAAACAACAGAAATTTGAGCTAAGAAAAGACAGAAGAAACTGTTGGAAAATGCTGTTTGAAAAAGCTTGATCTGTACTTTTTATCTATAAACTACAATCTGCCGACCACAAGCTCACTGCTCTGCTCCATTCCGATGAATCCACTTGTGGATAAAAAGATCCATTCCTTGTCTGAGCTGACATCAGGCTCAAAACTGTTTGGCTGAGGAGCTCCGATTTTGCTCGTCATTTTTGTTGCACCGTTAATGTTAGGTTGGGGTTGTGAGGGGCTGTAAGCTAGAGGGAGAGAGTGTTAACAAGGGGATGATGGGATATGAGTGCAGGCTTACCCCTTGCCAACAGTCCTACATTTCTAATGAACTCCTGTCACTCATGAGAAACTATGTCCTAGGTTTTTTGATTTTGGCTAAAAGTCAAATAAAAGATTTCAAGGAACACATTCAAAATAGACCAAAAGTGATTTAATATACTGAGTTCAGTCTCTGTTGGAATGTTGATTATTTCATTTTTTAACTAAAATACATTAATATTTTATTGCCCTAAATCTTATCTTAGTATCTTATATTTTCTTAAAAAGACAGCAGTGGTCAAAAAATAAGTTAGTTTCAAGGATGCACATTGTTAACTCTCCAACATATATTTCTTTATCCATTTCCAAAGAGATTTGTAATCCAATTGAAACCTCTTGGTAAAATAATTAAAAAAATGTATGAATCTTTGAACGTTTGTTAGAAAAAGAAGCACCTCATATAGGCAAAAGCTTACAAAACTTGAGCCTTTTGGCAAAATTGCATGATAAAATTAAAATGTTCCCACGTTTTATTTTATTTACCTCTATCTGAAATCGTTTCTAATCTTTCTCATGTTAGGAAGAAAAAAAAAACTTCACAGAAGGGCCTCTTTTTGGTCAGAATGATTCCGTCTTTCTGTGTAAGCACCAGAGTACTAATTCAAACATGGCAGAGACATGTTCAGTTGCAGTCAGATTAGGGAAAAGCCATCCTGTCGTAAACAGCCTTTAGTAGGAATCCCAGTCTCAGTCTGACAGCGTTTACTGACATCTCAAAAGGACGAAAAACAGGCTATCGGTCCATAGTTCCACTTAAAGGTAAATCAAATCAGTTTCTTAATGACCTCGAGGAGGATCTGTGGTCAGTGTGAGGTGTAAAACTTCATTCTGGTAAACCTAGACATCGCATAATTGATCATTGAAAACACCTTTTTTTTGTCTCTTCTTCAGAAAATTGAGCACTTTAGAAGTTTTGACTATGACATGACAGAAACAAGACATTTGGCCTGCAGCCTCAGACTTCTTTAAAGTGGAATGTCCTGTTCTTGCATTATAGATATGAGGCATCACTCTGAGCATTCTAAATGAAACACTGCTGACAAACTGCTTGAGTTATTTCCTTTTTGCAATAAATGAGCAGATTAATATTCATGAAAACTGCCACACATTTGCTAAAAATGCGATCAGATCCTGTAGACTCTCTGGAAGGAGTCCACGGGTTTCAAGAGTTTGACTGACAGCTGTAAGCTGGGTTTCATCCAAATGAACTGGGTTTGTCAGTGGTTCTGTGGGCTTTGCTGACTGTGGTAGAGCCAACCGCAGCAAATGTTTCTAAGATGTGGAAAACATTGATTCTGGGACTTTGTGCCAAGAGGAAACCAGATGTTGCCACCACAGCCTGTGATGTATGTAATGAAAATGCAATGAGGTGCAGATAATGCAATGCAGCTCTTCAACAAATCCCTCTGCCTTTGGTTGTTCTTTCTGTGTTTTTGACAATATCAACAGTTTGAACTGAATATTCTTACTTAGCCTTTTTGATGCTCATTGTTCTGTGGTTTGAAGAAAGGATCCAGAGACACAATTTCACTAAAACAGGTCTCTAAACCATGTACCTCAAACTCTTTGAGAGGAGCGCCCCGTCTCGCGGTCATGCTCCACCAGCAGTTGCTGTTGCTTACAAACTGTAACTCTATAGCCTCATTGTCACGCTCCATATCCTCCTGGTGACCCCAAGCCCAATTATACAGCTGACCCAGGCTCGATAATATAACCTTGGGCGTCATTTTGGAGTCTGCTGGGGTGCAGGAGGGCACCTCTTGTCTATCAAGACATGTCAGCTCTGTGTGCTAACAAGATTCTTTCTTGAATTATCCCAATGGCAAGGCCAAATGACATTATCCCCACTGATTCATTGATACACTTTAATACAAATTTACTAATTAAAATGTTTTTTGGGGGGGTCATTTGTGTTTACACTTTTATTTTTAGGATTTAAAAGAAGCTTCAAATAATTCTTTCAAATGAAAAAAATAGAATTTCTCAAAAGGTTCACTGTGAAAGTGTGTAAGTTGTCTTGAAAGGAGCCCTGACTCTACATAAGGGCTGTCTGCACACTGAATCTTTTGCATAAAGAAATCCCCATGCCTGCTCAGCAGCTGAGGTGCATTAATGCGCAGCATGCTTAGTATGCATTATAAACTCTGGATGGGGCTGTAGTCACTGCTGAAGCCTTGCTTAATGGATGGGGGGTCGATTTACATTTTAAGCCACACAAAAGCAAAGGAATTTATGGGCAAGATTTGGCTAAAAGTAAAGGTTAATGGTCATAGCTGTCAGGTAAACATGCTGCTGCTTTTGCATGCAGTTGGAAATTTAGGGCCAGAAGGAGGATTTGGGGATTAGCGAAGCAACTTTAGGTTTAATCCAGAGCTTTTCAGTGTCACAAAGATGGTTCACTGGATTATATCTGTAAGACTAATTTAACCTGCAAACCTAACAAGCTAAACTTATTTTTATTTTACAAATGACAATCTGACAGGACTTACCAAAAATTATATTTGATTGCAACCTCCATAACCTTAAAAGATAAATGCTGAATAAAATAATTGGTTTTGTTTTTCCCCTACAGCCCTTTAACTGTTAGACATTAAAACTGCAGATATTACGACATAAGACCAAAAAATAAAACATGAATTAACTTAATTCATTCATATATATAATTGCAACACTGGGATTTGACAGAAAATACAATATTGCTCAATACCATGTAATGTATGTGTCAATTTTTTAGGGTGCATCACTTCTCAATATTCATTGATAAGATAGTAATAATTGAGCTTGTTAATTCATGCATTCACAATCAGTTTTCCCTTCATATCATTTGTCTGTTTGACTTTGGCTGCAGTCTCAGCATCTGCTTATTCCACTGTGAGGGCTGCAGAAGGCGGTAAACACTGGTTATCTCAGCTGCTGTTACCTTATCAGTCCTGCAGTTATTGCATTTCAACAGCTATTCATCTATTGATAGTTTCAAGTCATGTGACATGTGCTGGCCTGAAGGAAAAAATAGCAGCAGAAGCTGGTGGCTTACACTGCTAAGGGACAGCAAAAGTCTGTTTTTGTTTCATGAGTACTTCAGTCATCTTTTAGAAGATGAATCGGAATTGGTTCTTAATTGACGTACCCAATTAAAAAGGTTTTATACTTTAAACAGCAAAACTCTTCAGACAGCATATTATCTTCCAGAGTTGAACTTCTTAGAGTTTTATATTCCTGGTAAATAATAAAGCATCTAATACCACAGAAAGAATTTGTGCGAGGATTGTGCACTCTAGTAAACTCTAACATTTCAATTATGTTTCTTGGTGTTCATGTTTTTGTTATGAGCTGTCCCTCTGTCACAGTAACTTAAACTTCAAGCTTATTATCCACAGCTGTTTTCAACTGTTCATCTGTCATCTTTTTGTTGAATCCTATAGTTTTTTTTTCATCTTCAAGTTTATTTATTAAATGTTTACGTTTCTGCCACGAAGTCTGGTCTCCTGCATTTAGGGTCCTTCACCTCCAGCTCCTAACAGTACATGTGCAAATGTACAAAAGTTATTTGTATTTTTTGATTAGGATAGGGGCAACAATGCTGGAATCTGAGAGATGAAAAAAATAAGAAAATGTAAGTGCTAATGGTGTTAGGTTCTCATTTATCCAGGTGATGTTGACTTGAATTTGAGACACATCTGGACTAAGATCTTCTTAAATAAAAATTTAAATCCAGATGTCATGACTTGGCTTCAAGACAGTAGTCGTTACCTCGTACAGCTACTCTTATATTCATTTTGGCTAAACTAGAGTCAAATGAGGCTGCATGCTGGTGCAGTGCTTAGCACTCTCCACTAGGGCTCCTACCCAAATCCTGGCTGGGACCTTTCTGTGTGGAGTTTGTGTGTTCTTTTGGGTTTTCTCCGGGCAGTCCCAAAACATGTTCCATAGGTTGAATGGTGATTTTAAAGGGGCCATACTCTGATTTTCCTTAAAGAGTAAAATGACTCAATCTCTGAGGCACCGCCTTTCGCTCCTTGTCAGTCCCGCCCATCTCATGACGGCATCCTTGAGCCTGCCCAAAGACCGTCACTGAACCTCTCTGAGTGGCAAAATCTAAAACCATGTTATTACTACATAGCTACTAAATGTGTAAGAATCAATGAGTAAACATATGAACAAAAAACAAAAGTGACTGACTCCACCCATGGATTTTGCAGAAAATAAAGCTTGAAGTGGATTGTACTTCTGCATTCCCTGTGTATTTAGACTGAACTCTGAAAAGTCTCAGCTATGGTTCCTCTGTAATTAGTCCGTCAGTTGGCACTTAATAATCTAGCCTTTTTAAAATAAAAAGGGTTATTTTAGCCTTATAAGCTGGGAAATGTGTGATAACTTTAGATTTGTGCCATCATGGTTGTGTTGGAATGAGTCTGTCCATTAAATCTTTGAATAGATTGTGTTGTCAGACACACAATCGTAACTTTTGACATCATTTGAACATCACAAAATGTATGGACCCGATCTCGGAGTTCACCTCTCAATGACCTCACTGGTACCATTTTCCTCTGTTTGCTTTTTGCAGTGGCCTCTCCACAGTTCATTGTAGTCTGTCTTCTGGACCAGGTAGAGCTAGATTGAAATTAACCCCTTCATGCCTGAATTTATTTTCAATACAATTAAATTAATTTGTGTTATTTTTTCATTTAGTGTGATCAGGAGTCCTGGATTAAATTGCATTGTACAACATAGCAGCATAGTATGTATGTGGCACGAAGTGGTTTAGCTTCATTTTTCTAAGCTTTCACACGTTTAACTGTTTTTGGTTTTTTTGTTATTGCTTGGTTTGGTTTTCTTATCAGTCTAAAAACAAGTTGGAGTTTTATTTAGAGCAATTCTCTGTATTTTAGGATCAGATGACAATAGAATGTTTGCAAATTGAAAGGGACCCACGTTTTCAAGCAGACCAATGTTTTAGTTGTTCACTCTAGAGAGTTCAGGTGAGCTTTCACACCTGCTTAAAAAATCTGCCCTACTGTTACTAACTGAGATGAGTGTGCTAGTTTTCATGCCATTGTGTTACTGCTGACACACTTGTGTATATTCGCCTACTAATTACACATTTTTACACTCATAGCCCTTATTTACTATTGAAATAAACAAGTTGAACCTCAGAAGTTCAAACATCCACTGAAAAAAATACTTTTTACATTCTTTTATTGGCCATAGACAACTGGTTCACAGGATTTCTTTCCACCAATTTCATGTTAAAAAAACTTTTGCCCTAGCATTTTTGAAGTAAGCAAACCAGTATTGATACCAAATCATATATTTTGAGATCTTATGTGTCCCGCAGTAACCAGGACCAAAGTGTTTATTATGCTAAATGCTTTTAATATACTTTTTTATTGTCTTCTGTAAGGTGCTAAGTTCCATTTTTGTGTTCTAAGACGTGTAGGATTAAACTTATGTGAAAAAAATTGGACAAACTGTGTCTATTTTTTTTACATCTTTGCAAATGACAAATCAGCAACAGTTCGAGCAGTCTATGCAGAAACCCCATATTATGAAGTCCTCTCATTATAGTTTGAGTTAGGAACAAAGCAACAAAGCAAAACAAAAACAGTGTTTTCAGAAACTGGAAGTTCAGTGAAAATCCCATTTGCTGTAAATGTGTTTGACGTAAACATGCAGACCTTCATTGGTCTGAGTGCTTTCTAGTAAATTTTCTTTTATACATCTACAGCAAAAATGAGGGACAGATGGAGTTTTAACTACAGAAATTTGATCTGAGTTTGAAAAAAAAGAAAAAAAAATTAAGAAAAATGCTCGGTCCATCTGTGTTCTCTTCCTGGCACAATTTAGGGATACATGTAATGGTTGATCTGATTTAAGATAACACCGTGATGTCCTTTCAGCATGTACAAACCACATTTAATGTTCCTCAGAAAAATGTGTTTGCATATCTCCAACTGAGACATTTAATTTCTTCCCATGTTACTCCGCCCAATGCTGAACACAATGTAGAAAAGTTCTCTCTTTGCTTCCAGAGATTTCACATAAATGGAAAACAGACTTATACTCGATACAAAAACTTTTACTCCAAACCAGTTTAAAAACATGTATCTGTACATATGTGGACCTATGAACTGATTAATTGAAACACGTCACGAAGGAAATGAAAAGTCTCGACACCTTTTTCTTAAAATAAGATTTTTAATATTACTTATTATCATAAAGATATATTTACACACTTTACAGAAATAGAAAATAAAAACACAAAGCTACGCATGAAAGGAAAAAATAAAATAAGTACTCCAAGAGCTAAAGCTTATTTTTTATAAATTAGAAACTGAAAGTTCAAATATATGTACACAGTATTTCAACCATTTCTGATACACTTGTTTTATTTATTTATTCATGTCATTTATTTTCGCCCAGTTCAACATCAAAACAGAGACAGGGACTGTACATTTGGCCTGGTGAGTAATAGGAGCACACACCATAAACAGAATATACGTTTTTGAAGTAATACATTGTCTTTCAGACGGTATCTGCTCGAGACCAAGTAACACTGTTGTGATGCTGTGTAAACCCACAGACTGCATTTCTTCTTCAGTTGTTCTGCATGTGTGTGTTCCTGGACACAGTGGTTACACAGACAGAGAATGTGTCGCAACAAAGCCAGGAGGGGCCTGTGCTATTCTGGGTGGAGGAAGTCTCATTTTGATGCTCCGAGATAATGACAGCTCAACGCCATTTCTCACGGGAGTTGGAATCTAGTTATCTTTTGGATTGGCCGGCCAGTGGAAAACTTTGTATAGGTTTAATTGAATATCGGCCACTTGATCCTGCAGACACCCACTCTGAAAGCCAACATGATACAGTTTGAAGGGCTTCTAGGTAAAATCGTGGAATGTGTTGTGTGCCAACTTTTTTGCATTTCTGCAATCAATGAAATGCTTGATAGATTTCAAAAAGATTTTATCTGGTAGAGAACAGAAGTTGAAAAAATGAATTAAAAAACAGTGTTTTGTCATTTTACAGGGGGCTGCTGTCTCCACATCTATCAGGAAATAGAAATCAATGGCTAAGCTAATGTTTTAAAATCTGCTTCTAGCTTTTATTCTTATTTCCACCAGTAACACACATCTATCTCTCTGCTCATCCTTACTTCTTACAAACTCCCTGCCAAATGCATTTGATCAAAAATAAAATTAAAATAAAAAAAAAACTAAATACAGAGGGGGCAAATTCTCTGAACAAACATTTTTTCTACCAGTAAAACATGCTAACAAGTGCATAGGAACATTACTCAGGCCTTGTGATGATCACAGAGACGAGGAATTGGAGAGAAAACATTAAAAGGATAGGAACCGTTTCTCTTATGTAAGCCTTGCTGGAAACCTCCATTAAAGAAAATGGTTTTGCTCCCCGAGCATATTGTATTGGTTTAACATTTCAAAATGAGCTTGGACGTGCTTGTCCTTCTACACAGGCAGGCCCATTAACCTGATGTGCAGGGTAGGGCTGTGAGCTATGGTCTACGAGAAAAGAATGCCTGAATGCTTTCACGTGTCCACGACATATTGTGCTGCAGACTACTTTTCTATTTTGTTACATCCACAAAAGATACAGCTTTTCACACTGTATTCAAAAGTAAGCTTTGGACAACCAGCTAGACAAGAATCAGACAAAAAAAATTGTCACAATACACTGGAAAACCATTCCAAACCAAGAGACTCTTGTTATCAGGGTGTATTTTTCCAGCAGCATAACGGAATTGCAAAAGTGCAGCCTTGCAAACCCATACAGAGAAGTCTTGGAGCAAAGCCACGTCCATTTGTTGGGACTCGTTGATGACAGAAGCTTTGGATTTGAATGATATTTGGTTTTTTGATTTTTGGGTTCAACTGATAACCAGGTCAAGGAAAAAAGCAAAACAAAAGGATGTTTCACACAAACATCGGTTTGCTCTGGTCTCTGAAAGGGCAGCGTGGCTGGTGCAGATGGTTAGGATACATTCATGAAGAACAGTGCGGATACAGACGTTGCTCGGCTCCGGAACGATAACTTCTGAGATGGGGGGGGGGGGTAATATTCATTTGAACCCTTTGCCATGACCCAGTCTGCTTCTTTCAGCACCCCAACTCCTGCAGCTTTGAACTTTCATCCCCAGCTCATATTTTCCTACTATCTTCCCCAATAATACATGAGACATCCTGAGCGAAGCTGTCTCACTCCCGAAGAGCGTTAATGAAATCTACATCTCTGTCTGTGAGGGTATGAAAAAATAATAGGGGAACTGAAATTATTACACTTCACAGTGCCCTAGGTTTTAATACATTTTTAATCGAGGTGAGCTTGGCTGGGTGGATTTCTGTGATTTTAGATGCTCTCTTAATAAAAGCTTCTCATGCTGGGATGGAGAAGAAGGCATTTTATTATAATATTTGCATGAGACATGGCGAGAGGGAAACGTATTGGAGATATAGGTTAACCAGTTACCATATTTCTAGAGCTTGCCGATTGAATTGCAAGCGATTGGCATTCCAATGTTCTCTAAAATCAGAGCAAAGAAAAAACCCCAATAAGAATGATTGCAACACGGTCACAGTCCTCAATATATTACATGGTAACATGTGAATCAGTGGGAGTTTGAAGATTGAAAAGGGGGAAGGGTGCATTTGTAGTCTAAGTCAATTTAAAAACGAGCTCAGACTAAGTGGCCCTGGCCCACCTTGGGGAGATCCATCTGAGAAAGATTAACTCTGGGATTTAATGAGCGTCATGATCAAAGCTATGACCACCTGTGCTACGGAAGGGCCGCCTAGAAAGGCAACATGATTTAGGGGGAGCGTGATTAGAAATGACTGAAAATGGAAAAGTCTTGGCTATATTGGCGTAAAAATACATAAAGGAGAGTAAAGATACAGTACATGAAAATATGCTCATACGTTTTAAATGTTCTGGTTTCTTGTGATTCGTTAAATAAATGCACAGAAAAGGCTGCTCTAGTGAAAGCATCTATGACAGCACCCTGAGAAAAAAAAGAAACTCTAACATAGGAATAACATAAAAAGTTATAAATTCCAGTATGATGGAAAGGCATAGCATTTGGTCAATAAAAGGGTCAAAGCTGAATATTAAAAAAAATGAAAAAAACAGAGCCTTTGAATGAAGGTTATTTTTTAAACTGTCACCACAGATGATTTAAAAAAACTTTGAAATGGCTCTTTTTAAAAATCTAATTCCAATTTTCTTTGTGAACTTTTCTTGAAGCGGGATATCCAATAAACTTTAAGATGCATAATGTATCAGTGTATTAAGACTTCAAACAAGAGGTAATGTGTTTGTCATTTCTTCCTAACCTTTCAGTTCTCAGTTCCTGGCAGCATTGTGTAGAACGGTATTATTTGGCACTTCATTAAAAGGCAAGGCAGTCTGTTGGTGGAGCAGGCCGCCACAGCCAGTTAACAGTCGTGTATAGCAGCTGCGCAGGGCAGCACTGTGGTGGGGAGGCTGGGGGCGAGATTGGGATTTTGGGGTCGAAGGACTCATTCAAGGTGTTAGAGTAACCTTGAGCTTGTCGGTAAAGCCCCTTCCCAAAGTGATAATGAGTTCGGAAACACCAAAATAGGCTTTGGATTACAGAATATTCTAAATTAGGGAATTATTCTGTCACTTAAACAGATTGTTCTGAATGTATGTGATCATTTCAGTCCGGCTTTAGCTTGCATGTAGACGTACTAACGTTAGGCGGTCCTAAGCACCAGTAGTAATGATAATTAGGTTGATGATTATAGTGTCACTTAGATTACCGGTTTCTGCTTTGATCACTGTTTCTTTTCGCAGCAGACTACCAGACGATTGGAACTGAACTTTGTTTATGTGGACTATTAAAAATGACACTGCCCTTCTGCGTGATCGCCACCCTCGGCCTCAAGCCAAGCCGTTAAGTACATGTAGCTACACAGCAATGAAACCAGCGGCTGCAGTAACCTTGGATCCGAGACATACCGCATCCTGGAGAAGTGACGGATGCTTTAAGACTCGGACTGCTCTGACCGGGCTCCCTCTCCACCACATGTCATGCAAAGTGTGTGAGACACTCGGGGAGATCACTATGATTGGGCTCTATCAAGCAAATAATAGGAAAATTGAAAAGAAAATTACTTGGGAGACAGATAGATAAGTACTGAGGAAATACGAGAAAGAGAGACAGAGAAATAGAGCCTGGTAGCTCGGGATCTAGATTCCCCCACCCCTTTCCCTGCCCCTTATTCCTCTTAGAGCTGAGGGTGAGCGGCTTGTCCAGGTGTTTTAGGGACAGAGTTGCTTGAAGAACCAGCAGGTGCTATGGATATCACTCTTCACGCTGGGCAAGCGAAGGCCCTTCATTGCAAGGCCCCCCAAGGCAAAGGAAGAGCATAGAAATCAGAACCTGGGGGAGGGCGCTCAAAGCAGTGCCTGCAACACAAGAAAAAAAAAAAACAGAAAAAGAATAGTTAGCATTAACTAACAGGGGCGGCCGTGGTGCAGTGGTAGGGCGGTCGACTCCTGATCAGAAGTGAGCGGGTTCGACTCCGCCTTGCCCGCCCATGTGTCGAAGTGTCCTTGGGCAAGACACTGAACCCCGAATTGCCTCTGGTGGGAGGTTGGCGCCAGTGTTTGGCAGCGGAGCCACCACCGGTGTATGAATGTGTGCGTGAATGGGTGAATGGGTCTGTGACTGTTAAGCGCTTTGGGCCCTCGAAGGAGGGTAAAAAGCGCTATACAAGTATACGCCATTTGCCATTTGCCAGGAACATTTTTGAATAAACTCTGAGGTTTGATTTTCCAAGTCTTTTGATCTATTCTCAAAGCGTTCCCAGTGATCTTTTAGTTAGGGTTATGCCTTTTTAGCCAAAATCTAAAAACCTGTGTCATTTTCTAGGACATAGTTTCAACAGAGTGGCAGGAGTTCATTCGAAATTTGCCTCTGAGTTGTGGCAAGAACTGTTGGTGCTGGGTAAGCCTGTCCCTATTTTCCACTATCCATCTGTTTACAGATGGACACCAGCCCCTTGACAACCCCAACCTAACAATACCTGTGCAAATAAAATGGCAAGCAGTGATAGAGCTATCCAGACGTACAGTTTTGAGACAAATGCTAGCTTGAACGAGGACAACCAAGATGGATCTATTTGCAGGGAGCTTGTGGTATGCTGAAATAAGCTTCTATGTCACTGCCACAAGCTTTTTTTTTTTTTCAATGACATTTATGTCTGCTACTGATACACAACAATTTTAATAAAGAAATACCCAGAAATGCAAATTTAAGTTTTTTTTTTTATTTTTTTTTTTTATTAATATTATTGGGCTGCACGGTGGCGCAGTGGTTAGCGTTCTTGCCTCACAGCGAGAAGGCCCCGGTTCGAATCCCGGCTGGGACCTTTCTGTGTGGAGTTTGCATGTTCTCCCCGTGCATGCGTGGGTTTTCACCGGGGACTCCGGCTTCCTCCCACCGTCCAAAAACATGCTTCATAGGTTCATTGGTGACTCTAAATTGCCCCTAGGTGTGGATGTGAGAGTGGATGTGTGTGTGATTGAGGCCCTGCGATGGACTGGCGACCTGTCCAGGGTGTACCCCGCCTTCGCCCTTCAGTAGCCGGGATAGGCTCCGGCACCCCCGCGACCCCGAAAGGGAGGGAGCGGTCAAGAAAATGGATGGATTAATATTATTATCATCATGAGAAAAAATGCCACAAGAACATCCTAAAAACACCAAAACGCAGAAGTATGCCTTCCTTTGAGGGTTTAGACCTAGCCGTGTTATCGAAATAAAATTGATAAAGTTTTAAATTAATATTGATAAATTCTTCTTTACAATATCTCCACAGTTTACTGTAATTATGGGTCATTGGTTTATCCAAAGCTTTATTGACTTCTTTTCTGGACTAATAAAGCACAATTCTTGCTGTATTCTTTCAGATTTTAAAATAATTCATTTGGATCTTTGTGGTTTGTCTAGTCTCTGGTATTCTTACTATTATGAATCTGCTACATGGAGCAAATCCTATCAGAATTCAGACAAGAGTAATCAATATTCAGCACATGTGCACAGGTTCCATTTTTGCTAAGAGTTCTTGACTGTTAGACTTTATATACTTGTGCTGATATGTTTTGTTTACTTTTTTCGCCACACATAGCAACAGTTTTTGTAGATATGCATCTACACTTTGCTGTTTATTTATTTATTTTTGTTGCCATTGTAACAAACATCTAGTGATTTGTTTAACCCTGCATCCACAGCTTTACAGCTTTTATTATAGTAGATATTTTCTCAGAATATTTTCTCAGTTGAATTCACTGTAAAATCAATCAATGGGAGAACCTCAAGTTGAATTAATTTTACTTTTTCAACACGTCATTACATTTTTTTGGTTTATACATAGGAAACAGCAGAATGGCCATTTAACTTTATTCTTGAATTAACTTAAAATGACATTTGTAAAAGCAGCACTTGAGTGCTTCCTTGCTGATGTGTTACACCTGGATACTTCAGATCAATAAAAGGACAAGACTTATACTTTTAGGTTTGATGCATCTGACTTCAAATTGAATCCCTGATATTAGGGGTGTAGGGGAAAATCGCTTTGGCGATACATCACGATATTTCATTTGGCGATACTTGTATCGATTTAAAATGTTGACCCGACGATATTTAATTAGTTATTTCTGAGTAAACGTAATTGCAGTGCTTAGCTTTGGGAACATTAAATAAAATAAATGTTACCGTATAATTAACATGAAAGGTGTATTGATAATCAGGTAGGTTTTTTTTCTAATCATACTGTTAAAAAAATGTTCTGGTACTTTCCTGGGATATATTGGGATATATATTATATCGTGAGATGCAATAAGTTTCATACCGCCAGACTTTTGTCAATACACACCCTTATCTAATGCAGAGAAGAAGAAACATATTTATTCTTGATTTAGATTAATCAAAATTGTAGCTATATTTAAGTTATTGTTGAGGTTTTCCTGTATGTGCAATTCTGGCTTAATTTAAACACAAATTTTTGGCATTGTTACAAATATTGGTCTGCTCAAATATCTAAGCATATAATAAATGCTTATTATTTAATTTTTATTCTTTTTTCATTTAAAGAACATTGAAGCAACTACTTATTTTTAATGTCTAATGCATTCAGAAAAAACATAACATATGTTCTTATTGTCAAAAATGTTCTTTTTTAGCTACATTTGACTAAATATGAATAAAACTACTTAGTAATTTTTTTCTACAAAGTAGTTTCTACAATGTATTTTTTTCTACATGGTCTTTTTAATGCAGTTTAGTGTAGTTTAGTAGCCACATGTTTCAATGGAGTTTGGCATCCAGTTCCTTTGATGTTTCCCTTATTTACATCTTTATGTTCGGTCTTGTATTTTTTTTCCCTACTGCGTCTAACGTTCAGTCAAACAATGGCGTGCAGGGCACATATGATGGTGCTTTCATGCTACCCTGGAAACAGCTTTTTCTCTCAGCATTTATTTACTAAATAATGCATAAATCCACGTCTGTGTTTTGGTTTATCTCAAATACATCATCTGATCTAAACTCAGCAGATCCCCACAAGCGTACAAATGAAATCCTGGAAACTTACAGGTGCCCACATTCTTTCTGACCTCAGATGTTTGCATTCCCTGCCAGTTGTCTGTATCACGACAGATCTGGGAAGGCACTCTTGTGTGCAACAATTTGTCACGTTGGCAGGGCAAAAAGACCAGATTGAAAAACGAGATTATTTCTTGAAAATATTTAAAATAATCATCCTGGTTTTCATTTCGTCTCATGCAGACATTCAATATCCTCTGCAATGAGCTTCCCCCTTGGGTAATTTCAGTGAAGGCCTCTCCTGCATTATGCCCTAAATTTTCTTGTACAATAAGAAGAGATCCCAGACATGTTCAGGCCAGATTTCACGGTCTTTGAATGGAAAGTGCGGCAGGGAGTAAGAAAAACAATTTTATGCCTCGCTGCGGAATTAAAGCTCGACATTATACAGCGCTCTAGGGACTGGATCACTCCCAGTCAATGAAAATCTTTTGTCTGCTGTTGTCTTTCATTTTTCCTCTGATCATGTGAGAAAATTCAGACAACATGGCTCATCCACAGATAAGAGTCTACTCTTACTTGCATTTTTATGTTCTGGTGTAATGCCTCGTGAGCTAATTTATGTTGTATCTAATCTCTGCTGAGTTGTTCTGTTTGTTTCTGTGTTTTTCTGTTTGCAGTGTGATCTCGGAGCTCTTTTAAGTCACATTACATCATATGGTGGAATCTGGATCAGATGTGCAGCTACTCTATGTGTTTGATGGGAAACTCTTTAAAACACTCAAAAGTTTTCTCACACTCAGGACTGCAAGTGGTTTCCATAAATTGCCTCTGGATTTAAATCTGTAATATCCTGTTGTCTTTCAGACTGTCACTGGTGTGTTTTAGATTCAGGTTTGGAAAACCGCGGCTTAACTTGAGACTACTTAGATGCTCCCAAAGGTTGAGGTGGGTCGCAGCTTTTTTTCTCCGATCCGCTCACATCTGGAACGCGGATCATAAAAATCCTACTCTGCCTCAGGTGTCATCGAGAATAAAAGATGAGCTGCTCTTGACGCTGAAATGGGGTGATTTTGCTAAATAGCACTGGACTGGAGAGTGGACAATGTCAAGAGAAACATTGTTCTTTATCTTTATATAAACATTGCAGTAATTATGTTTAGGCCCAGTAATGATTTATCTACACAGTGTCTGCATGAATCCCAGTCCTCAGCTGGATCTAGGTTTAATCAAACAAACGGCATCTTCAGCCGTTTCTGAAGCTGGTTGTTTTCCACCATCAGCTTAAACTGCAGAAGAAACCGACATAAAGAAGGAGGGAGCCTTTTATGCTTTTTTTCAGGGCCCAGGACGACTTACTACTTTCACTTAAACTATGGTATAGGATATATTTAGATCAGATTTGCTAGTTGAAACCTATACTGTCCCAGCATGTATGGATACATTCTTAAATAAGTTGTAAACCAAACAAGAATGAGCAAAGAGGGCAGGGAAGGACACAAAAAGGAAATCTCCGGGTGTTGTGGTTTGAGTGTTGTTTGCACAGACAGCATTGTGACTCACTGAGTCATTAAGTTTTACTGAGTTTCACAGCTTCCTGAAACTCCCCTTTATTGTGCGGCCAGCACTCTAGCTAAACACTCTAAACACAGAGAGGATTCTCACATTTTTTTGGCAAGTGGAGGAAGGTTTTGGGACCTTCAAGTTCTACTACTCTGGCTTAGTCCTCACTGAGATATGAGTCTCTGGTGTTTCATATTGAGGGGAGATCTTTAAAAATAAACATGCCCTATTCATAATTTGGGATAGATTGTAAACCCTCAATGGATGCTTCAAAGAAAAGATCTTCCAAGTTTTCCAGCTTTGATCTCATTTCCTTAAAGATCCACTTTAAATAAAATTGTGTTTTTAAGGATTTTTCTGATGGAGGACATATATAAACAAAATAACGATTATGATTGAGTTTTCTTTTTTCAAATTGTGAATCAGACGCGCCCTGTGACAGACTGGCGACCTGTCCAGGGTGTACCCCGCCTTCGCCCATCAGTAGCCGGGATAGGCTCCGGCACCCCCGCGACCCCGAAAGGGAAGAAGCGGCCAAGAAAATGGATGGATGGCTGAATCAGAAGCAGATGATAAAATGCAGTTTGAAAAAGAGTGCATTGGTTACATAGAGGCTACAATGATGAGCCATAAGCTCCCTGCTTTGCTCCATTATGATGCATCCACTTGCAGACAAAAAGATCCATGTAAGTCTTTGTTTTTCTCGTCCGAGCTGGAAACTGGCTCAAAACAGTACGACTGGCTCCAATATTGCTCGTCATTTTTGTTGCACCAGAAATTCTAGATAGAGGGTGTGAGGGGCTGTAAACTAATGGGAGAGTGTGTAAATAGGTGGATGATGGTTAGTGAGGCTGGACTTACTCTGCACCAACAGTTCCATCCACATCTCAGATGAGAAATTCTAAATAACTACCGCCTCTCTACAGAAACTATCACTTAGAAAAAGGGACAAGGTTTTTTAATTGGCTAAAAATGCTTTAATCATGATTTAAAAACCACTGTTAACGCTTTTAAAATAGGTCAAAAGATGATAGGAATGGGACCTGTTGGATGCACTAACACTCTCTGGTTGCACCCTGCTCTCACCATTGGTTTAATTTATGGAGGACCTCTGCAGGTCAGTGTGGGATGATTCTCACCTCCTGCAGGGATACTGTGTCTTGTCAAGTTTTCTGTCCTCTTATATTCCCTGGGAGGTACAAATAGAAGTTCTGCGGTTCCCCTCTCATGCAGACATCAATGGGCTTAAACCTGTATTCTCTGTAAATTTTGACTGTGGTATTTAATAGCCTGTTGTGTATTTTCCTTTCAAAAATCTATTTTTTGCACATGAAAAGTACCAAAAATAATTCAAACTGTGATAAAGTGACAAGACAAATATTTTCAAAGATTGTGAATGTGAGTTTTTGCACTAAACCTTGGTTTACTTGACAGAAAGAAAAATATTTTCTCAGGAGAAATGTGTTTCTATCCTGAAACCTGAATTCTAAAACTGTTGTCTTTGAAAAGATGGTTTTAATTGGTAAAACAAGGTGACAGAGTGATATTTTTTCCCTATTGAACTAACTCAAAGGTTGGGTTTCTAAGTATAACTTTCTGCTGTATGGGAAAAATAAATGACGTCCATTTAAAAGCAACCTTTGCTGCTTCTGTTAGACACACAGGCAGGTTGACTGAGTCCAGTAATCTGCTAAGACTTTTGCTTTTTTTCAGTGCCAACAAAAACTTCCTTCACATGGAATTCAGTCTGACTGCAGGGTTCGTAAAGTTTACAGGGTTCATTTAAAAGTTTGACACTAGATGCAAAAAGAAAAAGCCTCTAAACTGTGGAGAACCTTTGAAGCAAACATCAATAATTGTCTACTCACTGTCATATTCAGCAGCTATAATGTGTGGTTTCTGGACAACTCTGATTTGCAAACGTTCAAGAGGAAGCACTTTAAAGAGAAAAACACCTTTTGAGGAGAAACTCACCTTGCTCTAGAACGGCATTGGCCCCTTGTGGGAGAGACGGGGCCGTGGGCGTCTTCTCTTCCAACCAGCTGGTCTTTGGGGCTGGCCGCCTCTCGGTGGATTTTGCTGAACCATTTTTCTCACAGTAGCTGTTTCTCCCAGGTCTTTGCCATGCTCCGTGGAGGCCATAGGACCTGGAGGACACACAACGAGGAGAAGTCCATCAGAGACCCCAAAACTGCCTCTCCATGAGCTTGTGTTGTAGGAAACTTCTCCTCACCCACGACATGACAAATTGAACAGGTTCATAAGAGCTTAAAGCAAATATACAGCAAGATCCAAAAAGGGATAACACTGCTAATGGATGAGAAAGAGACATGTATGGATAAACGTGTGTGGGCCCCTTTGTGAGGCCACCCAACACTGGAGCTCATCAAGTCCGTGTGGTCAAACAAAAAGCCCAGCAGAAGCACGAAGCCCTGCAGGAGTGAAAAAAAACAGGCCCTTGTGTCTCATGTCTTTGTCACTCTCTCCAGAGATACAAGCTGCACACAAACTCTGGAGAGGCACCTTGTTGTGGGATTTGATGAAAGCCTGAGGATGAGTTTAGCGTCGCTGCATCTCGGAGTCTGTGTGAACGCCTCATCTGGTTGTGTGTGTGTGTGTTTGAGAGTGATCCCAGATGTTTTCAGTCATCTCTCAATAAGTGTGGCCTGATCCCCTTAAGCTCTTCTTTTCTTCATGATTTGCTCCACCCCAAGTGTCTGTGTGACCCTCAACCTATAGAAATTCACCCACCTCCTCTTAGATTATGTTTAACGTCTCAACATAGCATAAGTCTTGTGTAAATAAATAATGTGTAATGCAGGTGATCTTTTACACTTCACTCGTATGTTTAGTCCATAGTGTCGGTAACAAAAACAGCATTTTTTTAGGACAAAAAAGAGCAATGTCTGGTTTCAGAGCAGCTCTATAACGTTACAAGAAAATTTGGACTAAAGCGGTGTACATTTCCAAAATTCTAATATTTACTAATTGTCTTTCAGGTTCTAAAATGTTGATTTTTCATCAGTTTTTCTCTCAAAAAGCTGATTGGCGATGTCATGACATTCCTGTCTCCTTCCCCTCAGGGAGATTGGCACCATTTTTAGAATTCCCCAGGGAATGACCTTCTTGGCTTTGCATGAGCTTGGGTGAGGACGCAGCTCAAGATAAGTCAGCCAGTTGACTGGAGAGGCTTGTAAAAGAAAAAAAAAAAAAAAAAGTAGAGCGAGGATAACAGCTGAGCAACTTGGAAAAAGCAATGATGGTGCACTTTCTTCAGAACATTTTCATCAGTTTGTGAAAGTTGTGGCAGAGCTGTGGTATGAAATGCTGTCAAAAGTGCAACTTTGTGGATGTGGCCTGACTTCAGTTTCATTTTAAAACCTGTCAGCTGCATTCACAGCTCTCGTTTTTCACCAGAAAATGAGATAAATCTGTGTGAATGGAGGGGGGAAGAGTCTTTCTGCAGCTTTTCTTAATGAAAGACGTTCAGCTATGAATGTGTGAAGACATTCTTAAAAGAAAAAACAACCTTTGAAAAAGTGAAGAACACTCAAGTTGTCAGCTTTAAAGAACAGTGAACTGCAATGCTGAGCCAGACAGCTTTTTTATTTTTTTAATTTATATCCCTGAATTCTATTTCTGTTCTAATCTTCTTTTGCAAACACATTATATATGTGTGGGTTAACAGTGGGCTAATTCATTTGCAACAGGGGAAACCTTGGTTGCACATTTCCTCATTTAAAGCACATCTTTGCCCCTACAGCAGTGCTAATCTGTGCATTATCCCCTTGTAATTGTTCCAGACACTCAGTGAATGAGGAACGTTCACACATTCTGACGGCATTCAGCTCCATTCTTTCAAACTCCAGAGGCTTGAATGTTAATACTCTCTGTGTTTGAGTAGATTTTGAGGCCAACAAAAGTTCTATAAAGAGGTCCTGTCTCTCCCCTTCTGCCCCGTGTACACCCTCTTCATTTAGATGCCGCACACGCAGACACCCAAACAAACTTGTTCACTCGTTGTTTCACGTGCAGAAGTTGTTTTAAGGGATGTTTGTGATCTCCCTTGCCCGATGTCATAGAGATGTGCAAATAAGTACCACTATTCAAGGAATGCAGATAACAGCAGATTATTTTAGTTGGAAAGTCCTTGAAAGTAGACACAGAGTTCCTTTGGAGATGGGACTTTTAGACAAAATTTTAGACAGAATTTTTTCTTATCTTTAAAAAGAGGACGTCAAACTGTGAGAAAATGAAAATTTGGGAACAATAAAGGTTTTTCCATTGACAGATTTGTTTTGGGTAACTCATGTAAAGCACATTCTGATTAAAACTTTTGTTTCTGAGAATTTCTTTATTCAAAAAGTTGTGAATCGGGAGAAGACAAAAAAAATGTCGCCAGAACAAGCTTGTAGTTGTGACTTAAAAACAACACCGGGATGCCACAGGTTTCCTGCTCCGCTCCATTCTGATGCATCCATTTGTGGACAGATAGATCTGTGCTCGTCCGATCTGGCTCAAAACTATATGGCTGGATAGCTCCAAAATCACTCACCATTTTTGCGTGAATATTAACATTATCTTTGTGTTGTGAGGGTCTATAAGCTGTAGAGGGAGAGAGTGTAAACAAAGGGATGATGGGTAGTGAGTGCAGGCTAACTCCAACAGTAACTCAGATGTAAATTTCTAATGAACTGCTGCGACTTTGCAGAAACTAAGTCCTAGAAAACAACCCTGTTTTTTTTTATTTTGTCTAAAAACCGTATAATAATAATAAAGAAATGACCACTGTGAAAAATTTTATAGTACATCAAAAGATCATCGGAGTGGGACTTTAAGCATAGACATATTTGTCCAGCAGCAAATGCCAAACAGCAACTGATGTTTGACTGATGGTCTACTTCAATAAAGCCGAGCAAACTCATAAGACACTCTGTCACTGCACACACACATCCTCTGCACTGCAACTAGGTAAAGTAATTGTACTTCGGCTCACACAGCTCGTCTGCAGTTCCTCTCTGGGAAGCTCAGCCTGTCACAACCCGGGTCTGTAATGAGACAATTTAGATGTCTCCTGTCATGCTGAGCTGTCAGCCACAGCTCTCCAACAGGGGTTTGAAGGGAGAACATCCCATGAATTCATCTACAAACCTCAGCCCATTCTGTGTGGCTACAGGAGAGAAAACTGCATTGAAATGTGCTAAAAATAAGCCCAACCGCAGCGACAAAACTGGACATGTGTGTGACATACAGATGGTTTTGTTTAAGCCCATAAGCTTTTCTTCATGTCAGGTTTATCATTGAAAAATACACATATCATCTCCGCAAACAAGGATATCTCAGATATCTTGTGTTACTGAAACTGGATCCAGTCTCTGTAGTATCACGTCTAATCTTTTCCCATGGGAGATTTTCATCTTTGTGATCACCAGGTCCAACACAGAAATGGTCAGATAACTCGTGTCTCACAACAACACCTCTGGTGACCTCGGAGCCCCAATTTTCTCTTTATTTTACCGAACCTTAACTCATGGTAATTCCCTGATTAAAGTTTAATAAAGGAGGAATTTCAGGAATGCATTGCTGCCATCCTGACTGGTGTCTCTTCAAAAAGATGAGTAGATGTGACGACTAGAGGTAAAAAGGGTCGACTTGACAGAGTTTTCTACCAGAAAACTGAATTAATCGACTTAAACGATTAATCAACTTGCATTCCTTGCATTCCAAACAGATCGATTTCTGAGGTAAGTTGTTAATAAAATTGACCTATACGATTATAAAATTGTTTCAAAATGAAGTCAATCAATTCAAAATAATGCTGGGAAGTTCCATTTGGATCATACTATAACGTAAAAACATGATGTCAGCAAAAAATGATCAGCCATCTTTATAGTCCAATATCATGGTTGCAGACATGTGACCATACAGAGTGGTACAATGTTCTAATAATGCTCCCTTTGTATTACTGTGATGTGGAACTTTATGAAACTACAATGTGAATAAATTTGACTTTAATTCTTTTTTTTGTACACATTTATTTTACACTTGATTATCTTGCAAGAAATTAAAGGATTCTAGAAAACTTCACCTGCACTGTTAAGTACCAGGTATTTATACACTGGTTACATTTTTGGCTTAAGATGTCCAGGATCGATTTTAGGTCAGTGAATCGGATTATTCAAAATGAATCTATGAATCGCATCATTAACCACAAATGATTAAGATCGAATTGTTTTTAAAATGTATCACTACACCTCTACTGAAAATGACAAATAGCTGCATGACTGTTTCCTGTTCTCTTGTTTCATCACCTCCAAGATGATTTTGTTTTCCAACTCTCTTTTCTGTTATGGCCCTGGAAGAAAGCAGAGCACTGATAGTTTGGTTGATTTTGCAGCATCCCCTTAGGAGATGCAGCCAAAGGAGAGGAGAGCAGAGTAATGTCTGGTTCGATGCAGAGCTCATCAGCTTCCCTCGTGGCTGACAAACTGTATATCACAGCACTGTGGCGGTGCAGGAACACCGAATGCCAAATGGGACCAAGCTGCTTATTAATAGTTTTAAAGGGTGATTTGTGTGAATAGTCTGCCAGAAGTACCATAATAAATGTGTGTACTTGCAAATGCAGCTACAACATAATGGCTTTCAACAGGACATGAGAGATTAAAGCACGGCATCCTGGGAGTCTAACTCCAGCAACAAGTACGCGCGGGACTGTGTTTATCAGGGACAGGAAATGTAAACAAGCGCAGTGAAGAATGACTAACAAACTTTAATCATGGCTGCGTTAATTTTCTTTGTCACTTCGATTAATCTTGCCGTTCATTTTTATTTGTGCGTTTACTCTTCTTCTGTCATCACGCTCACCGTAAAACAGCTGATCTCACAGATCCATTTTCCCGGCTGACTGAGCGTTTCAAATTTAATCTCTCCTCAGTGTAACATACAGCGCCTCTTATCTGATACTTGTCTGTGCTGCGTTTTGCACGGATTTAACCTGAGGTGTAAACAAAAACAGCCACTGTAAAAATCAGTTTCTTCACATAAAAAAGTCATTCGAACTCAGGAAAAAAAAAAAAGAAATATATGAACTTTTTTTTACTCTAATCTATTGCACTTTGAAAAATCACTCACTAATTGATGGATGTTGTTCATCTGCAAATTGAACATTTGCCATGAAAAATAAAATCTCCAAAATGTCTGATTTATAGTTTCATATACGTTCCACACGGCTACTTTTCCGAGACGGTCAGACACTCTCATTAATCTTGGAAATATTTTATGTTGCAAACGATACAGGGATGACATGACAAACTCCATGAAGCATCACTAAGATGATTCATGACACAGATGAATCATCAATGATGAAACATTTGTATAATCATATGTCAAATTTCGACCGGTGAAGCTGTCAGTGTGTCAGCTTTAACTGCAGGAGTCTCTCAATCAGTGGACTGAAGATGTGAAGCTAAGACAATTTTTAATTTTTTTTTTTTGCTTTAACCTGTGTAGTGATTTAAATGAATACATGTGGGAAATGGATAATAATATCAATACTTGTGAGGTAAGACAGTGGAAAAAGAAATGCCCTGGTGTGTGTATCCATGGTTGTTACCATGACGTTGGATGAGCCGGCCTTCTGTTTCCACAGTGTGCTTCCCTCTTTCATTCACTAAATGGAGAGTTAGTTAATGAGCATGCCATTACCTCAGACAGACTAACCCGCACTTCCAGACAGAATCGTGTCATGAGCAGAGATGCTCCCACCGCATAAGCACATTAAGGGATCAGGGTTATTAAGCCAAGGATGAAATGTGTTAAATGTGCCAGCTACAGGCCAAACAATGTTTTAACCCGCCATAAGCCCCAGCTCTACAGCAGCATCATATAGTGGATTTGCTTGTTGCCTGCCAGTCTCTTCACACATTCATCCTGCACATATGGAATGGTGCCTAAGTGAGTAAGCTGCGCTTTGTTGTTCATCTGTCAACCGCCGTTTTGTATCGGAAGTGCTGCATATTGCTGGCGCTTAACACCAGTAAGTCTGGGGCTTGCTAGAAACTGGTACCGATTGCTTGCAGACTTTCAGACCACGTTACCATGGCAGCTGCTGTGAATGGTGCTCAGTTTGGAGCAAAAAGAATGACACTGTGGGCTGATATCGACCAGGTTCTCCACTTAAAAATTTCACAGCAGATTCCAAGTCCACGCCTTTGGCTGCCATGTCTTCAGCCTTTGCGGGCCACCGCACTTTGCATGTGAGTGCTCCTCTCAAGGAGGGAGGGTTTGTTTTTGTCCTGAGCACTTCCTTTTTTATTTCAGCTCTTGGGGACTGTTTGATATGCAGCATTGTTGCAGTGTGATAATGCTTGGCTTGTGGTCGAGCTGAAGGCTGGCTTTGTCTATACAAAATCCAGCGAGGAAACCAAAGTGCATGAAAACTTGCTCCCATTACTGGAGCTTTTGAGCTTAACCCCTTGTCCACTCTGCTCGGAGAGTTACCCCCCACACTCACAGAAGGTTCAGACCTAATTAAAAGCAAAATGCACAGCCCTGCGGTTTCTGACTTTCTGCAGATGTCCCCTTCAGTAAGTCTTGTGAAGTATGTGGCTGTACGCTCCTGAACTGGAAAGTGTATGAAATGATGAGGTGTGAGTCTGCATGCTCTGCCATGATCAGAGCACTGTGAGTTCAAAGGGCCCAGCAGCAGCGTTGAGCCAACTAATGAAGCCACCGACTCCCTTCTCCACTTGACTGCCTGTTGGTTTATTCACAAACCCACTCCAGCTGAAGAGGTGAATTTGTGGCTACAAGGTTACAGCGGGTTAAACCGTAACGAGCAGTCAAAAATACAGATCTAAAATAACTCAGAGAGGAAATCTGTATTCACAACTTTCCCCCCACTAAAGGAGTTGAACAGCAGAGGGCAGGAGCGGAAGAGATGCCGGTGTTTTCAGGAACAGCAGCGAGGTTATGGCGCATGGCAGGTACAGTAGGCAGGTAAAGATACCAACCGTTTCTCCAGAGGCTGTGTGTCAAGGGCAAAGAGATCTCCAACCATCCGTTTCCATGGGCACACTAATCAGATGTGAAACACAGCCCCTCCCTCTACTGTGTCATCACTTCTCCCATGCGGTGAACCTGCGTGTCTTCTCCGATTTGAGGAGAAGAGGAAAACACAGACACATCGCTATGCAGGGTTCACTGCAGCTTAGGAAGCCAGAGGAGAGCATCACCTTTACCCAAAGCCTCCACTGTTTTCCTTTATTATTAAAGGAAAACATCAATGCGTCACATCCCTATACCTCAAGTAAGCATAAAACAGTCACTGGACACCTTAATGAACTCTATGTGAAACATTACTGCCTACAGAGATACAAAAAGGAACCCAAAAAGTGAAACGCAGGGCACAGCGTGAGTCGTTTCACTTCATCATAGAAAAATGCTCTTAAAAATAGCAATATGACCCAAAAAACATATGCTCACAATGTTTTTATGGATTACCTAATTCATGAACCAGCAGTAGCCTTTATTAACCCATAAGGAGGTTAAAACTGATTCCAGAGAATAACACTGTAAAGTAAATGTAGCTCATGTTTGTTTTAAGGAGAACTTACAAAAATAAAACTAAAATATTCCTGTTTCAGTTGTCACAGATGTTTTGCACTGACATGCTGCAGCTTTATGACAAAGTTTTATTGCTGAAATCTGTAGTGTGGTGAAGAGTTTTTAAAAAGCACCTCTGGATTAATGCAATGCAATGAAATTTGATATGAGGCTTCGTCACAGATATTTAGAGAGGAAATGAAAATTGTCCAGACATTTACTGACTTACTGAGCTACAAACGGCTGCAGGTGAGCTCGAGTTCAATGTTTACAAGAGCCCCTGGACCACAGATATGTTTGCCCTTATGTGGAAGCATGTTTATGAATTCTATATATTGTTTTGCAGGTTTTTTCTAAACATCTGTTCATGTTCAGGGGCTCTGAGTCCGGGACAGCCTGCAGACACAGGGACCCAGTGAGGGGCCCTGACCAGATTCAAGGAGCAGCATGTGGTGTGCTCTGCACTATTAGATGGATCATTTGATTGACCAGTGATTGTGTGAAATAGTCTCCCAGGGAAAATAACATTTGTGATCAAAGACAGAGCTATTGTGATGAATAATGCATGGTTTCATAAATGAATGATCTCTCGCTTGTCGTAGTAGGGATCCAGTTGTGAGGAAGATGGAGTGTGGCTCCACTTTTTGATCTTTTAAGACCAAAAGATAAGGTATGGCAGTGGGGAACCACATGATGTCTAGCACCACATCACATAATTCTCTTAAAAAAAAAAAAAGAAGCACATCCTGAGGCTCTGAGTTTAGGCAGAGCACAGCGGGGGAGTTCCAACATCAACCAAAGTTCTGCTACATTTACAAAACTCCACAGAAACCCTCACAGCACAGAAAGACACTCACAAGTGTTTAAGAACAAAATCAAGCTAGTTATCCACGATGGCGCCTGAAGAGCTTTGACTTTTGTTGAAAAAATACCAGACAAACCATATTTATTCAATATTTTAGAGTAATTTACACCATCCTGTCTGCTTAACAATGAAACAACCCACAAATACCATCCTTAAAAGTACTTAACAAAACTCTTTTCCAGTCCATTTTGCCCCCAAATTGAGCTTGAAAGCCATTTAGACCCTTGGACTGACCACAATATTTATCCTGTGGTCTGGCAGCCTGTTAATAAAAACGTCCGCTTATATCTTGATCAGGAATGCGATCTGCCGGTATAACAACCACAAATGTAACGCTTAATGTTGGAAAATGGAGGCATAAATCACAATAATATTGGAGGCTGGTGGAAAACAGAGCAGCTTCTGAAAATATCTGGCTCTAATTAAGATGTAAGCAGCGCCCCGGGCCTGCGGACGGGGTCTAATGATCAAACGAGGTCTGGTTAACGCTGGACCCAAACCTCCTCCAAACTTAAAGGGAGGTCTGGACTACAATAGGTGCAAAGAGAGGGTGCAGGTTTTGACGGACGTCTTCTTTTGAAATCAGTAAAAACTTGAAAACAATCTCAGCTGTCCTCCTGTCTGCCCCTCTGCCCCCCCCCCCCCCCCCCCCACACACACACACTGGATTGGCTCTCAAGAGGCGATCTAAGTGAGTAGATTTATTCAGTTAAAGGGTTCTGAATTACATTACAGCAGTCCACCGGTCACATATGCCAAACTGCTCAACAGCTGAGCTCTCTGGAGACGGTTAGCCCAAAGGTTAGCCTGATATCCCTACCAAATGAGCTCTGATTTTTCACTAAATCTCTTCATTAACTCCCACCCCACGGCAGTCACCAGCGAGTGTCATTCACCAAGTTCCTGTTGTTCTGATAATATACAGATGTGAGGCAGTTCATCAAACAAGGTTTTGCTGGAGTCTCAATAAAGAATGAGCTGAAAATGCCCAACCTCACATTTGCTGTCGGCATATTATTTCGATTGTTGGATTCAAGTATTTGGGGAAAAAAAAGCTAAAATGTGCAGTGGTTTGAAAACTTTTTTCACTTTTACGAATCTGAATATTTAATCACATTAAATCCAACTTTTCCTCATGAAAACTCATTCTGTTATCAGAATGCCTGGGTGTTAATCTACACTAAACCAGAAGCAAATGGATTAAATTTGACATTTCAGTAGTAATCTCTTGTGCCCCAGCTTTCTTTAGTAATAATGATTTCACATCCAGCCAATCGGGTTAAGAAAATCAACTTCATTCGTTTCAGGTCAGACTTTTCAGACAGGAAGAATTTCCAAAGAAAAGTTCAAACCTTTCTGCAGAAACTGACCATAATCCATTCCTTCATGAACTCACATGCTATGGATTCTAAGTAGGATTACTGGTTGTGTTTCTACTTCCTGTTGTGAATGGAGCTGTTCAGTAATCTGGAGATGTTTTCCATGTTTGTAATTGTGATGCTGTTTTTAGGTAGAAACACATCTAGAGGTGACTGCCAGCTCAGTAAAGTCTCCAACGTCTGCATGTTTGTGTCAGTGACAAACTAAACTTGAAAAGGCTGCAGGTTATTGGCTCGATTTCCCTGTAATGCTGCATCAAGAGGAAATCCAGGTTCTTCCTGAAAGGGCTTTCATCTGACCCTGTGAGTGTACTGTGCAGTGTGTGTAACATAAACCCAGCTGGTCCTCGCAAGCTTCTGTGCCTAAAAAAAGGCTTTGTGATTTAAGCAGAATCCTGTAATAACCTTTCTACTGCTACCCCTTTAACACGGCTGTTTGTCCACTGTTATTGTGTTATTCCTGGACATCTGGAAGAGTTTAGCAGCTTTTCTTTTCCCTGCAGACATCATAATGGCATCTACAAGCAGCTTTCTTTTAGTTAGAAAATTACAAATTAAAGGACTCTGCTTTTTGTTCATTTACATCTTAAACTGCTTTAACACAAAATATGTGTTGCTAATAAAGCTGAACACAGAGTGTGGCCCTCGTTCTGACAGCACTGTGACCCATGGCATTTGAGCAGGGCTGGAAGGTGTACAGTGTAAATGCATGCTGGTGACACAGGACACTCATTCCCAAAAGCGCATCAAAGTTTAATCTAGAAGAATAGAACTGCTGACAGCTCTCATAAAACCTCCTCTTGTGAAGGAAAGATTTCTCTGTCAGATAATTCCTCTGATCCCCCCTCTCCCCCCTCCACTGCCTCACCTGTTCAACCCAGGCTGCACAGTTCACCTGAGTGTGTCTGAACCAGCTGCTTGTTTTCTCTCGTCTCAACACTGATGGGATGTTTTTAATTTAAAGTGTATCGTTCGTGCTGTATCTTGTAAGGCAGACATGTTTTGAGAAGGAGGACTGTTTTATGGCAGGACCAGCACTTTCACAGGAGGAGGAAGAGTGATCGGCCTCAGGATGAATTATGGATACCACATGTCTGATGCTGGAGCCCACTCCTGAGCCAAAGTGCTTTTCAAGGATGGGCAATTGAGTAGACTGCCAAAGGATGCTAATATTACATAGAAAAGGCCTCAGCAGCTCATTCATTGTTATGAATAAGAAGCTTTATGTTGTTGAGCGGATCGCCTGTTGCGCTGTTGTTTTTTTGCTCATTTGTATCTGCACCCATAGACATGAAGGGGACTCACAAATGCACACCTTCTCTAGCAATATCAAATTCAGTCTTCTAAAAGTGCACACATGCACGATCACCTTATTTCTCAGACTCACATGTACACACAGATGCCTAAAAGCAAGCCACCGAAAAGCATTTGTCTCAAGATGAAAGGCTTCACACCCACAGCCTACATGCAGAGTCTCTTCCGACACCTTCCCGTGACAGAGCGTGCTGTAGCAGAGGCTGGTGCTACGCAGACACACTCCAGCTAGCATCCCTCCCCACGCCCAGCAACGCCGCAACACACTTGCATCCCTGCCTGGCTTCCACTCCATTTCTCTCCCTTCCTCTGTGTCGCCGGAGCACAGATACTACAGTAGCAGCCGGGGAAGAGGCAGGCGCAGAAGCAGCATGGCTTGACTGTTGAGAAGGATAAGCTCTCCTGAAAGCCTGGGGGCACAGTAGCCTTGTTTTCCTGATCGTTGGTGTTGCACGGTGGGCTGTCAGGCGTGGAACATGCTTAGCCACACGCAGGGTGTGAAAAGCGACACTGACTATGATGCTAGATAATTGCTTCCCATTTACTCATGTGCTGGGTGCCTCAGACAAAAATAGCATGTCGCTGTAGCGATTGTGCAGGGGAGCATTGGAGCTTTGAGTGCTGTGGCCACGATCGATATGGAGTAGACAACATTTTGCGAGCATGAAGTCTAAATCTGAAGCTAACATGCAGAAGCTTCTTAAAACTGAAGACAGTCTTACAGCATATATACATGACAGCCTGCAGCTTGTGGCATCCGGATTCATGCTACATTACTGAAGATGATTTCCAAGCAACCACAGTTTGTGGTTAGGTGACAATACCTCAAAGAGTCTAGACATTTACCCAGGCCCAAATGTTGTTTTTTCACACCACAGCGTTACCTTCATCACATCTGCATCAGTCTCCGAACTCGCCCGCAACCACATCAGCCAGAGAAAATGCGAGTTTTTCCTGAATGATTGTCCCAAACCAGTATTTTATTTATTTATTTATTTTGTATAAACAACAGACATTTTAGGTTGTCTGCCAAAGAGATAACTAGTCCAACAATGGCTCCAGAGACGCAGCAGCACTTTACGGAATTTTACTATGACAAAGCGACAGGACCGAGCCCCTCTGGAGACAATCCATGCATCTGGGATCTGTGTTCCCCTCATCCATGCGTACAACAATTACAGTCCTCATTATCATCACCACAGGAGGCACGCATGCGTCTATAGGTGCTGTGTTGTCCTGCTACACATTCACAGTCATGCAATAATAGCACTGGAGACAGATGGAATAGCCATAAATGAATGTGGTTCACTCCACTTTCAGGAGTGTCAGGCATGTCTTCCCTTTCATAGAAATCACTACAGTATTCCTGCATCACATGAAGCACTCACATCATTAAGACCATTTTCACATTTCATCTCCAAGTCTTTTAAGCACACTTCAAGGTGAGGCAGGATGGAAAATCATACACAACCCACATTCAAGTTGTCCATAAAAGCCGTTGCTGTACAATAACAGACACTATAACCACTGCAGTGCAGTACTGTACACAACCAGGTGCTGATATTCCTGCCTCTCAGAGCCCACACAAGGCTAACCATGCCGGGTAACTGATCAACTACAGCTGGCTACACAGATCCACTGCAAACAGAGACAGAAACAGAAAGCAGAAGGAGAGGACAAGCGGCTCGGCCGGCCTCTCCTGTACTCACCAGCACCGGCAGAACACAGCAGAGACACCAAGAGCACAATCACCAGCGTCAGGATCTTCACATTCATTTCTGCACTCCCCTCTGGCTTTCCGCTAGTCACTCTCTGATATACTGTAGTGGTGTGTGCGTGCGTGTGTGTGTGCGTGTGTGTGTGGATGGGAGGGGGAGAGAGAGGGAGAGAGAGAGAGAGAGAGAGAGAGAGAGAGAGCAGCTGAACGAGCTAGAAAGAAAGAGACTGTTTGCTCCCCTGAGTCTGTGTGTATATGAGAGGTGTGTGTCAGTTTTTTGGTTTTTTTTAGGAAATGTGTGTGTCTTGCTCTAAATTTGTGTTTGTATATCAGAGTGTGACAGCGCCACTCCGAGACTGAAGGAACGTCTTTATCTGAGCTCTCCCACGGAGGTCTGTGTGTGTCTTCTTCTCTTCTGTCAGAGGAGCGGCAGCATGAACCAAGTTCGGAGAAGCTGTGAACGTGCTGGAGGTCAGCTCGCAGCTCTGTCTGTCAGCGTGTCTCTGAGCATGTGAGTCCTGGCCGCCTCGGATAAGAGGACTAGTTGGTCATGTGGCTTATGTATCATTGACTCTGTGGGTCACGGAAAAGCCCTCCTGCCTCACCATCACCCACCATCTCCACCCCCTTTTTCCTCAAACATGCAAGTGCACACAGCTAAGGAAGGAGGTGGGGGTGAGGTGGCAAGGGGAGGGAGGAGGGGGGGTGAAGAAGAGGGGTGGGGACGCATGCAGGTTTATGATAATACCCAAACAGATGCTCTTGTTGAGAAGTCTTTGAATTGCAAGCGTGGCAGCTCGCCAGAAATCCAGAAATCAAAATACCGGCTTATGAGGGGAAGTAGATGAAAGAAGGAGAGGTGCGAGCTGTGGTTCACGTTTTCCAGCTTTTGTGTCCATGCCAGCTTTCTTCCTCGCACCATTCTTCTCTGGCGGAGGCAGCCCCATCTCGCTCCAGGTTTGAGTTCAATCACGTGCGCCGTTTGAAGTTAGTGTCCGTGACAGTGGGAGTGACTGCAGGAAAAAACTTATCAGCCTCTGCTCGATCCCATCACTCACACCATTTGTTTCACCCACCCCTGAAGTCATTTGTTTTATTTTCTTATAGATTATATTCTTTCCACGAACAAAAGCGACAAGAGAACCAACACCCCGAGTGGCTCCAAAATAAATCAACTTATTTATTATTTCGCTTGTTTATGAGACAATAAACAGGAAAGGTTGTATTTCTTGAAGTGAATTGTGAGAACTATAAGCAACCACTTGAAGTACAACAACTTTTCTTATCGCGTCTCGCCATAAAGTAATATTCAGAAAATGCATTTTTACAGGAAATAGCATGTATTTTGTATTGTTTAGCATTTACATGAACAATATGAAAAAGAAAAACCAACAGCAAGCTGCAAGCTTTTAAAATATTTGAGAGTCTGCAAGAAGTTTGTTCAAATCTGAATCCAAAGAATCAACAAAAAAAAAAATAACAATCAAACCACTTCAGCTCCAAAATGACCTTATCATCTATATGGAAGCAAAAACATGAGTATTTTTTTTATTAGCTGGAAATATATTCAGGCATCAAAGGGTCAATATAAAAAAAATATTAACAACTGATTCATCTTATAGGTGTTAAAGTGAAATAGTATTTACATGGGGTCAGTTTACCATGGATCTAAACATCTGAGTACCCAAAGGGCTGCATTGACACATGATAGATGGATTTTGTAGTGGTCCCGCTCTTTGGATGCCAACCCCTCCCCACCATAGCCCTCCACACAACCCCTTTTTCTATGTGTTGTCACTAAACAGTCACTTTAGCGCTGCAGACCTTAGAAGAGAGGCCCTGTGACCCTGGACTCTGCAGCTCCCGCTTCACACAGCCAAGCCATTGTCTCCACAAAGCCGAGGGTCCCCGAGGCCAACATGTATATGCCACCCACTTGAGATCCAACAACAAGAACACCTTCCATTTTTACATGCAGCTCTTAAAGCCCTCAATATAAAGCAATCCTATCACCCCAGAGGTGGCCAAGCGCAGACAGCAAAGATGTTTATCCGGACGGTCCTTCTTTTAGCCTAAAGATAACTCACCCAAGTGCCTTCAAAGCATTTGTTCACAACCTTTTCTTTGAGGTGCTCAGTGATCACTGACAGATACTTTCCAATCGTGCATAATGACAGAAACCACAGGTTACAGTGCCATTTAAATCCCACTTAGTAGTTACGAGTAGTTAGGCGTAATTTAAATTTCAATTAAACTCAACATTCAGGACTCATTTCAAAGCCACGTGGGATAACAGCCTGCAGAGTTGTTTCACATTAACAGTTAATGCGGATATCAAGAGTGGAACTGAGGTGATTTTCCAGATTGGGCTGAGTCCAGGTGTTGGCTGAGATAATTTATGACCGAGGATTGACAGGTCGTTAAAAAGTAATATGGACGCCGGATAAGAATGTGTGAGACACGGCGAAGTTGGCAGCGCTGGCTCAAACATTTGCACTCTATTAGCTTTGATTGTCTTTGCTTGAAGCCAGTGCCATAATGAAAATGTAACAGATGGCTTTTCTTTGGAGTGGACCAGAGGATTGTGTGCCATGAAAGCCGGTGTGAGCAAGCGGAGGATTGCTGCCGTCCATCCTGAAATCAGTCCCGTGCAAGACACATGCAACAACAGTCACAGGGCAACAATACAGCCAAACGCGACTCAACACAGGAAACACTTGGCTGTTTACAGGAAGCGTTCAGTGAAGGAATTCTGTGGATGTCTGTATGCGGTCACAAGTGACGACTTTTCCTGATTCCTGAGTTCACAATAATGAACAGACATTCCTAAGATAAGTTGAACATGTATTTCCCCTCAGCTGAATTTTTTCATCATTTTTATAAAAGTCAGATTTAACTGCTAGAATTGTCAACAGGTGGTCCCTGTTTTGTGGCTAAATTTGTATCCGAATATCCCGAAAATTTTCTGCATCTCTTACAAATTTCCTGTTTACCCTTCTCTTCTATATAAAGCTGCAGATTTCTGAAATGCTAATGAAGTGTGCGGATGTTTGCTTGTATTGTTGTTTTGGCAATTAAAAGAACACTGGTAACCTACTTTTGTTATTGTCCTGCAAGAAAACACTTCAGCATCCAAAGTGCACAGCTTAATCAAATAGCGCGGTTAGCGGCTACAGTCACAACATGACTCAAAATGTCACAATGAGATCCGGCGGGTGTTGCTTCCTGGCTTCAGAAATGTGTGACATCTTTACGAAAATAGTTAAAAGTGATCTAAGCTTTGTTTTGGTTAGCAGACGCCTAAACCTAATGTGATCCTCTCCCTAGGCTGCTCACACTTGAAATATCTACTGTACATATCAAGATCAGGGATTTGCCAGATTAACTTGTCATTCTTTAAATCATCAGGACCACTTCACTCAAATTCTCTGGGTTATCTAACGCCTGCAAAAAGATATGCTGCCATTTTCTGCATGCCATTCTTAATCTATTGTGAACTCTCTGAAACACCGTGCACATAAACATGTTTGAGGTTATTTAGGGTCCTTTACTTTAAGAAATCTTAAACAAAGTGTAATTAATTGCATTTGCACAAGAAACCTTGCATTTAACTGGTATTATAAGCCTTTTAGCTTATCCTGTAGCTCAATAAATTAGGTTTTGTCTTTTAACGACAAAATCTTGACACATGTAAAGTCTGTATTATCATTAAATATGAACTCCAGCAAAGGTTATTTATTTATTGTTTTTAATTCTGTGCTTGTTAGGGTCTTTTCTCTTGGATGGATAAAGACAAATCCCAAATCTATGGCATTGCTGTTGGCTCATATGAAAAAAGGGGATTAATTTCAGAACATTTCACACTAATACAGATGAATGTCTGATCTTACAGATGTTGTTCTCCATAAATAAATATTCACACTTTTACTCATGACATTCCAGATAGTTTTGGTTCCTACTTTTATTTATTTAGAAGAAGAATATATTTAAATATATTCAAAGTGCTTCAAAAATAAATATGGCAGTGTAGAGATGTACCTGCATGTAAACTAAGGTTGAAGTATAACATATAAGAACTTTAATTTAATTATTTTTGTCACAAATAAACATTGAGACAACTTTAATGATGAACACATGGGATTTGTTTGTCTGCATACTTGCATCATGGCTAATCTTTTCTTTGTAGAAAAGAAATACCCCAAAAATGAGTGAAAAATCCTGGGTGTGGGACTTCAAAAAGATGGAAAAAAGATACAGCCAGTGTCAACTATTCAAACATGTACAGTGTCATCCATGTAAATAATAATAACAATGATAATAAAATTAACTTCACAGCTCCTAGTAAAAAATAATTACAACTACTGTCCTGAAAAAAAAAGAAAAAAGCTTTAAGGGATAACACAATGCCAACACCATCAACCTAAAAGATTGACAAGAGGCTCACACTTGGCAGAGGGGTTATCTGGGGCAATCAGGGCTGCTGTGACAGCTCAGACACTCAGACAATCACTGCATTATGTCAGTCTCTGTGGACACATCAAAGGAAAACAGGTTGCTTTGATGAACGACATGAAAAGAGACGAACATGTTAGGAGGCGACCCTTTGCTTAACCAAGTGATAGATAAATTCTACAGTTTTAACTGAGACTATACTACAAACTTACATAGTCAATGTGATCGAGTGGCTTAGATGGTAAAACACGGAGGTAGTAGACTTGTGATATGGGATCACATGATGATATCCATTAATATCATTGGTAAAAACAAAACAAAACAACCAAAAAAACATTTCAGCCACATAATGTAACCCTCGTGCTCTCTTATGGGGTCCAGATGACCCCACCCTTACATTGATGTGTGATGCCATGACAAAGGTGGACAGGATTTGATGTCTGCCACAAAAATCCTTGAAAAAAAAGTTCAAAGATGATCTCACTTTTAATGTAAACATGTCTAGGATAGCACAGGGGTTAAATTGACATTATGTAAAGCCCATGTTGAAAACACAAGTTTGAAATAATATAAAAAATGAATAATTGGACTAAAGCAGGAGTCTGCAACCTTTAACAGTAAAAGAGCCATTTGGGCATATTTTCTACTGTTCAAAACTTATCCTATTTTGTGCATTCATTACAATGTATTTTTTATTAAAAAATATATGCTTCTTTTGTGGCATGAATAAAAACAGAAATATAAAAAGAAACAACCTTTTTTTCAACATGGAAAATTCTATTTTACGTTTGATAGAAGCTCAATTGATTTCCTTTCAAAATAAAAGAGGCCTTATGACAGTGCAGCTCTGGATAACATGAGACAATAGGTCCTTTAAACTGACAAAGAATCAGACTTTTTACCAAAGTTTTGCTAGTATTTGAAATTGTATTCTGGAGGAAGCATAGTGCAAACAAAACCTCCTTAAGTCAACAGGGATGTAAAAACTTTTACCTTCGCGGTGCACCTCAGCCATAAATTTATAAACTTAACTGATCTAGATTAAATAAATGCTATTTTAACTTAGCCAGATAGCCACTTTGGAGAGGTAAAAGAGCCACAAGTGGCTCCAGAGCCACTGGTTGCAAATACCTAATATATTACATTGAATCCAAACAAAATTTAAAGGTTTTCCTAAAAAGTAAACTTATATCAACACTGCTTCCCTTGCAATTTGCATAGTAAACAAATAAAAAAACTGACATATATGTTGTGGAAAATATACAATTTGAGCTTTCAAAAATACATCCAATAGAACCTATTTGGTAAATGTTTTCCTTCTGTCTTTAGATATTTATCCTCTTGTGTCATATCTGCAAGAAATACACCAAAATGACAGAGTCTTCATTCTGGTCTAAAATAATGTCTATATATATATATTTTTTTTTTTTTCATAATCATCATTTATTTATTATTGTTAGTTTCCAGCAGCAACAAGATCAAACTCAGAACACGTACAAAACCTTCTCTGCACCCCCATCTCCCTGTCAAGTGCTGATCCTCCAGAGATATTGTACAACAACAAATAGGGGAAATCTTTTGAATATCTGCTCTCCTCACAGTCTAATCAGTGGCAGAAATCTTGTGAGGCTTTTTCTCCAGGTGGCTGCTGATATTAGCTCTTCTGACAGAACCTTCCGGGCTGTATGTTTCACTGCCAGTGCTGAATGTCTTTTCAATTTGCAGAAATGCTTTTAAGTTTGACTCATCACCTTTAACTTCACTGTACATCCTTCTGGTGATGTGGTTTCTGCAGAACGGGGGGGTGGAAATGGCATTGCAAGGTTCACACGCTCCTATGCACTTGAAAATACCACTCATCAGGTCTCGGAACAGACTGTTTTCCACCACTGAGCTATTCTCAATTTGATGAAGATACAGCAGTCATCCACCCTTACAGTATTGTGGCAAGGGATCAAACAGAGTCAAAAGACTCTTAATGAAAGGATTTTGGTCTCCAAACTGCTGTCTTTCCCTCTGTTACTGTTGCAGTTGGAGCAGAAAGGGTTAGTTTAGGAATGGATGGTTTGATTCCTATAGATTCTGTTTTTTTTTTCTTATCGGGAGCAAGTCATGGCTTGATCCAACAGGCGTAAAACAAGACCAAATTGTGATTAGACAGGTGAGAGATAAGGAAATGTTTTCTGGAGGAGAAGACAAACTCGGAAAAAGACTGGAGGCTCACAAAGGTTGAGCCTGTACTGCTAAACGAAGAAGTTAACAATCATCTTTTGCTGGAACTCAGATCAAGGGAACTTTCCTCTGTATTCTATTCCTGTGGCATAACGCAACCTGAGCATTTATAGAGCATTGAGAGTGCATGTAGTTTAGACTTAAAGATGCACAACATACTCTAACTTGTGCAGGTCAGAGTATAAATATGTTAAAAAAAAATATTGAAAATCAGAAAAATCATGGGACTATAGTCAGTAAAAATTATTAAAATTGGTGCTTTGAATGTACCGGTTTTTGTCTTTATAAGTGGAGCCAGGAGAGAATTAAATGGCAATAAAAAGAGGCCCTAAGAGTGATTGGTTCTTTATGAAGAGCACAAGAAGCAGTTAGGGGAGAAAAGCTTCTCGCTCTCCCGCTTTTCATCCTGGTCCAACCTCGTCTTTTTAAGTTCAAATTTGCATGTCCTAGTTCATTCTTGTCCACACTCAAGACTTTCATGGGGGTCTGATGTCAAGCCTGTCAGCATCACGAAACTGATGCTTTCAGTCACCTGTTGGAGCGCTGGGCTCTCTGTTAAACATTTGGTGGTTTGATTACATTTTCCATCAATATGCGACTAATGCACTGTGAGTTTAGGCATTCCAGTCGGTCGAATGATGCCTCGGTGTGAGCAGTTGTTGATGTTAGGAAGAAGACTTTGATTGTTTTCAAAAACTGAAGTTGTTCACACTTTCTGCCTGTTGAGAGTTTGAGCCGGTTTGACGGCTGTGTCAGACTCCGCCCCCCACCATAGATCATAGACGGGATGAGTCCTGTGGAGAAAAAGGATTGATGGATGGATGGTCACAGTTCACATCTGTGAGGCAAATTCACTGACGTTTGACCAATGAAAAGTATTTATGAGAACTTGTCAGCAAACCTCATAAATCCACATGAAAATCATCACTGAGAAAGAATCACAGCTAAAGTGAACTCTCACAAAACTTGAAAAGAAAACATAGAACTTAAAAGCTCATTAGACGGAAAGTAATGGAATAATACCATGAGATAAACCCAATAGAAAAATACCAAACACAATTAAAATATTGACATATTTGTGTCTCTTTGATGCTATGTCACCATATCCTATTATGAATTATTTTTGCACCGTTCAAGTTAAATAAAACAACCAAGCCATCTTTTATTTTTTGTATTCTTCCAAATCTGTAAAGTCACTGTAAATTATTTATAGACACAGAGACTACAAAGTTTAAACAAATCTGTTGAGTATTTTTCCTTCTGCTTATGTTATGAACAAAGGGAGGAAAAGAGCAAGAAAAGGAAACTTCTTTAAGGAGACATTATCTTTTACGATGGACTTCAAGCACCCTGAACAGAATTTGTTTCTGTTTTATGGGAGCCGCTCAGCTGGGGTTATAAGGACCATTCAGCGACATGAGTTTAGAGACCCATTATTCTGGCTTTTATATGAACCTCAATGAATCGCAGATGGAAAGAACCTGACATTGGAAAGAATTCCATATTATTTTGGGTATTTTCCTATTATGTGATGGTTTACAAAAACTTGCAAACTCAGTATTTGCAGATGTTTTTTTGATATTTTATTTGAAAGAAAAACAAAAGGGGTTAATATAAGTGTACAGAAATACTTGAAACTTCTTTGTAAAGAAGTTATCTGTGAAAGGAATTTAAAAGAAGAATGGTGATGGGAAATATAAACAAAAAAGAAAGAGAGCCAGCAAAGGATACGCTGTTCTTTGTACTTTTGGCATGTTGGCAGGACTTGATGAATGGACGTGTCTGAAGGAATTGCGTCTCCTCTCAGGAAACGCCTGACCTCTCTCAGTTACGTAGCAACTAGGCTTTTGGGTGTAAGGGATCGTATTTCACATCATTTTTATCTAACAATGCTTGCAGTGATAAATTTAAAGTCGACACAAGTTCCATTGAAAGAGAGGGGTTACTTTTTAGCCGTTCTTTCACTATTAACACTTCAGATTACGTTTGAGGTCAACAGAACGGTTCCTGCTGTTTGGTTTTCCTAAATCCCAGCTATTGTTTTTCTGGCATTTAATTTGACACAACCCATCCAATACAATGCTTCAATACAAACTCTTTCTACACAAAACACATGTTGCACATAGATCCTCACTGTTTGATATCACACACAAATGCAAAAAGATTGCATGTTTTTATCTTTACACTTTTTTTATGTTTGATATTTTTTTCACTTATATCTTACACTAACAGTGGGACTGAAGAAAAGACAGGAAGCAGAGCTGGAGGTAGCAGAGATGAAGATGCTGAGGTTCTCTTTGGGAGTGACCAGGATGGATAGGATCAGGAATGAATACATCAGAGGGACAGCACATGTTAGAGGTTTTGGAGATAAAGTCAGAGAGGCCAGACTGAGATGGTTTGGATATGTTTAGAGGAGAGACAGTGAATATATTGGTAGAAGGATGCTGAGTCTAGAGCTGCCAGGAAAGAGGTCTAGAGGAAGACCAAAGAGGAGGTTTATGGATGCAGTGAATGAAGACATGAAGGTGGCTGGTGTTAGAGTGGAGGATGCTGAAGACAGGCTTAGATGGAGGAAACTGATTCGCTGTGGCGACCCCTGAAGGGAAAAGCCGAAAGGAAAAGAAGAAGAATCACATAAAAAAAATAGATTGTTTTATTTCAAGTAATTTTCAGCAAAATAATAAATAAAAAATACATAGACATAAAATCTATTTGAGATAATAATTCATAAACTGAAATAAAATAAATAAAAAAATTATGCTTATCTTTTTGACATCACAATTGCTCCAAATCATGAAGAGACACATTTGTACTCATACATACACATGAAAAAATTTAATCGAATACATATAATGATTGTCTGATAAAGTTTCATCAATGTTTTGAATCTTGAAATGTTTTATTAAACACTTTTTTACACAGCTGCCATAATCCAATACTTAAAATCTATTTTAAATTAATCTTATATCAGTGCAAATGCAGATTATTTATCAAATAAAAATTCTAATTTCTTATTGTATATCAACAGAGGACATTATTACACATTTGCAGAAATCATTTTGAGACATCACACACTATGCAGAAAAAACTGAATGGTTATTGATCATTTACAAAGGATATTAACATGTACATGCAACAAATATGGAATTCTTGTTGATTATTTTCAGAAAAAGTTATTACTCTGTTTAATAAATAACTATTACACATCATTACTCTTGAATACAAGTTGTTTTACTTTTAACTCTCTGTCAGAAAGGCCTAAATCATTGAGTTTGGTTGAACCATGTTACTCACCTTTTGTTGTTAGTACAACTGTTCTGAGCAATGGTCTGTTGTACCAGTACAGGTGGCAATCCATGAAGTCTGTGATGGTGGGCCATTAAGATGAGGAAGAAGTCCTGTTGCGAGTGAAGCACGGGGGACAGGTGCAAAAACTTGGGTCTGGTAAAGAGTTTGGGTCGGCCATAAAGGACCATCTCAAAAAAATAAAAAAAAAAAAAAACTATTCAGCATCTCATGAAGGGGAAAAAGTTCTATGTCAACACTGTTTACAGTGCAGGTGGGGAACCATTGACCTCAACTGTGGAGTTGAAAGGAATACTTTTAAGATTTCTTTCAACCTGCCAACAAGCCCTCTGTTGTGGAAGAAGAGACGGAGGACCAGGAAGTGGGTCAGTTCATTCCCCAGGCTGAAATCACAGAGGTAGTCATAAACCTCCTCGGTGACAAGGCTTTCAGGTTGGTTGAGGTCCGCCCCGAGTATGGCAACTCTTCAGAGACTGTTGGACTGTCTTAGGTGACTTTTACAGCAGTGTGTGAAAGTTGAGGGGACTGTTTCAGGACGGGCCCCTTTTCAAGAAAGAGGACTGGAGGGTGCTCTCCAACTCCCCTTCCCTTGGAAAGTCTTCACTAGTGTACTGAAGAGAATGGTCAAATATCTGACTCTGGAGGAAGAGTATGTTTTTATGCAGGTTGGGAAACAAGCCGATCAGGGCTTCAAGGAGTGGATGAGGGTTCATGGGAGTTTGACCATTCTGTACATATGTGCTTTGTGGATTTGGACCATAGACATATATTACTGGACAAAGCATGGTGTTGACATCACCCATAGAAGATGCCTTACCTCCTCCGGCCTTCACAAAATCAGGCCAGGAGGGGGTTAATTTATCAATTGTTTCAACGTCAAAGATTTGGAGAAAGCTTGTGATCTTGTCCCTTTTGTCACTGGTTCTGTTCATTATTTTTTTGGACAGACTTTCAGGTCTAGGGGATTTCAGGATTTTGTCTACTTTTTACAGGTGATGTTGACATGCTTGGTTCAACAAACCAGGGCCTTCAGTGTGCAATAAGGGGGTTTACAGTTGATTGTGTCAAGCTAATATTCACGACAAAAAATAGTTATTTTTCTTTCCAGAGAACTGAAGAGCTCCTGCCTCAAGTGATTAAGAGTTTGAGCATCTTGGGGTTTTGTGCAAAGAGATTCAAGGTTGGTAGATACAGCAGCTGTTGTGGTGCTTTCACTG
>NC_050521.1:4865478-4868108 GCF_002922805.2 Oryzias melastigma | reverse complement strand
TCTCAATCAATCTATCCATCCGTCTTTTTCTGTTCATCTGAGCAACAGTCTAAGCAAAGATGCCTAGACTTCCCTCTCCCCAGCCACATCCTCCAGCTCCTCTGGGGGTATCCCAAGGTGTTCCTTTATGGGCCAAAGGAGTCTCCCCAGGATGTCTTGGGTCTTCCCCAAGCCCTTTGCCCAGTGGGACTTGCCCAGAACACCTCCCAAAGAAGACGTCCAGGAGACATCCAGACCAGATTCCCAAGCCACCTCGTCTTGATATAGTGGAGCAGCGGCTCTACTCCGAGGTTTCTTTGGATGACCAAGCTTCTCACCTTATCTCTAAGGGATGCCCAGCGCCCTACAGAGAAAGCTTCCTCATTCTTTCAGTCATGATCCAGTGCTTGTTACCGTAGATGAAAATCGGAGCAAAGATTGTTGGTAAATTGAGAGCTTTGCTTTCTATTTCATTTCTCTTTTCACCACAACGGACTAGCAGAACAACCACATAACAGTGGATGCCTCACCAATTCGCCTGTCAGTCTTAAGCTTCCATCCTTCCTCACTCATGAACAAGACCCTAAGACATAGTTAAACTTCTACATCTGTAGGGCGGGATCACTCTACCCACCCCTAGAGGACAAACTACCTTTCTCTGGTCAAAAACCATGCCCTCAGACTTAGCCAAGTTTGAGTCCAAAACTCTCAATTTAATGGTCAATTTATGTCCTACCCTCACTTATGGGCAAGAGCTTATATTCATAAATGAAAAGATAAGATCCAGATACATGCAGCTATAATAAGTTTCCTCTGCAGGAACGCTGAGCTGGTAAGTGTGGAGCTTGGTCACTTGGGAAGAGCTCAGAGTAGAACCACTGCTCCTCCACGTCAAGAGATTCCAGGTGAGTTGTCTCTTCTGGATCCCTCCTGGACTCCTCCCTGGGGAAGTGTTTAGGAGCATGTTGCACCATGAGGAGACCATGAGGAAGCCTCAGGATACGCTGGAGGGACTATGTCTCTTGACAGATCCTAGAGCACCTTGGGGTTTCCTCCAGCAGAACTGGAGAAAATTTCAATTGAGAGGGAGGGTAGGGTATTTTTTCTTAAAATGCAAACTCACCAACCAGTTCTGGATTTATTTTGCAATTATACAATACATTAACATAATTGTTTTTGCAGAAATGTTAACACAAAACCACTTAAAGCAAATTCTGCACCAAATTAGCAGGAGGTCAGTGACATGTGAATCTAGTGAATTTGACACCACAGCTCATTGGTGTTGTAAAGAATTGAGTTTGACACTGGTAGACCTGGTGTGTTTTCAAAGACGTTTATTGTTGCTGTTGAAGAATTACATGAGCTGAAAGCTAAAGTCTATTATAAACTATCATTTAATCTGACTAGGCTTTTTTTAGTAGAAATTTACATATATACCCACACGCCTACATATGATTGTTCTGGAGGAGTTGCAATTGTTAAAAAAAAAAGTGTGTGCCATGGAGGATGCCATGGGCCACGGGTTTGTGTGAACACAATATGAAACAATTATTTTGCCCTCTTGTCACTATTTTGGCCTTATTTGACTGAAACTGGGAAATGACAAGCTAATGGTTGTTAGAAGACACCCAGTAATATTGGTGTAAAGTTGAGAAATTAAAGTTTGTTAGTTAAAAGACCATGCCACTGTTTGAGCATCATTGCCTTTAAAACTTGAGAAATCCTGGAACTAAGCAAAATTATATTTTAAACAAATGTTAACCATGTTTCATTCCCATTTAACTTCCTCCCACCCCTTTTTGGACACTATATCAAGTGTGTACTTGTTCTTTTGGTTACTCTTTTGTTTCCTGTTTGACTGTTTTATTGTTTTAATAGTGTTCAAAATAAACTGAAACTGAAACTGAAACTGAAATACAAACTTACTGGCTTGGGAAATGTGGCAACACAAGCAGTTCAAGGGTAGGCTATTGGGCACACTAAATTTTTAGTGCAGGATGCAATTCAGTTTTTTTTTTTTAAATATGTAATTTATCACACTAAAAACAATATGCGTGGCTTTTCCACACCTACCAGGTCAAAAGATGGGGAGGCATACCCAAAAACAATCAAACCACCCCACATATGTGCACCATACCACACAAACAGTAAAGGGACGGGGGAGTCCAACTCAGGAAGCACAGTACATTGTAGGACCACACCTTCACCCCGTAGCACAGTTCTTGCAGGGGGTTGGCTCTAAAGTTAAAAAGAAAAATAGAAATCTATAAAATACACAGGCGCACACATTCACACGAGACTAGAAGAAGTTGTTAAAATGGATGGTCGTCCCAACAGTCCTGGATGGTCGCTGACTTTTCGCTGCCTCAGTGGAAACTCAGCAGCACTGGACGCTCCTGGACGCCGCAGTTGTCCGCTGACTGATGCAGTATAATGATGCTTTCATTGCAAGGATCCAGTGGACAGAAGTCACAACATCTTCCCAATCCAACAAACCAGTAAAGAGAGTAGTCACCACCAGATGTCCTGCCGCAGAGGCTGGTCAGGAGGGGAGGTTAAACTGGTAAAAGCCTCCACTGTCCGCAAAGAGGCCAGTCAGGGCAGCGACCGGACAGGGACAGGCACAAAGCACAAACAGGTAAAAGCAAAAG
>NC_050521.1:4863211-4865428 GCF_002922805.2 Oryzias melastigma | reverse complement strand
AAGCCAAGTAAAGCAGCAGGGGCTCATGGTCCGACCCATTTGTGCGACCTGAAAAATCACATGCCCTGTTGAGTGCAGTGCACCAGGAACCCTTGAGCTACAGCTCCATACACCAAGATTTCAGGTGCCCAACTGACAGGGCCAGGAACCGGATGCACAGTGAGCTGTCCCCTCAGAGTGCAGTGTGGTTCACACAAAGCAGCTCGGCCTTTATAATCTGTGACGATTGCCACCACCTGTGTAGCAGGTGCACCTATTTCATCCTGCTACAGTAACAAGTCTTTAGCTATCAGTTAATTGGTAAACTACAACTGGGTCCAGATGCTTTTGTTATTAAACAGGCTTCAATCTTGAAGTCAAATAATACTTCATGGTTTATCTATTAACATAGAACAGTATATGGCATCCAAGTCTCTAAGTAGTGGTACTGAAGAATTTTGCATATGAATGAGACTGGAAGAAACCTAAAAATACTTAAAGAAATAGAGCTAAATGTGCTTGAACTTTTTAACCACACGTAGCTAAATAAAAGAAAAAAAAAAACAAACAAAAAAAAACTTTATTTATTCCAAACTTAGCAAATAAATTTTCAGAAACAAAAGATACCACAAATGTAAATTAAAATGTATTTCCAATAACTTATCCATCAGAAGATTAATCAGTAGACAGGACTCCACGGAGAGGGGGGCAACATTTTTTAAAACAGCTAATCTTGCATGTTTGAAGTTTGTTTAATATCATATATCAAGGATGCAGATTGGTGGAAATATCTGCTAGGACTCATGGGATGATGCGGTGAGTAGAGAAAACATCTTAGCAGAGAAATCATCTTTGAAACTTGTTTGTAGTGACGTCATGTCTTGAACATGTTATTCTGTCAAGACATGAAAGGGTTTGCATCAATTATGAAATGCAGACTTTAACAATACATAGGTCACATCTCGAATAACTTTTGCTTTTGAATGACAAAGTTGAAGACAACTTGTGTTTTAAATGAATTCGACAAAAAACTGAAACAATTTAAATCAAACAATGCATGAATAAACACCTTATCCCAAAGGAAAGAAAAATGAAACAAACCATTATCTCACATTGCAGGTCTAACAATTGTAAGAGGATTTTTTTTTAGCTATGAAGTCTTTTCTTCATAAACTGAATGAAGCAAAAGTTGAAATAAAATCCATTGCAAGAATCATGTCTACTCATCAGAAGCTTAGAGATTTAATCTCTGTCCTTTGAGACCTGCATAGACGCTGACGCATTTTGGGGCATTGCAATTAACTTGTCATTGTGTTGATTGGTGTGTACCGTAAAAACATATTGTTGGCCAAGAAGAAATATAGCAGTAAAAGTGCTGTAAGCCATCAATGTGACTAGACAAGCTGCATAAATGCAGTCCATTTGTAACATTGTACATTATTGTTTTTTTTAAATCCAGGCCAAAACCCACAAATTGTTCTCAAATTCTCCAAAGAACGATTATTACTTACTCATTGCATGCCAGCCGAGGCCTATAAAATCTGGAACATAACTCTTTCTACATATAGTCTCTCATTGCATTTCACGAGCACGCCTCATTCATTTGTTAACAGTGTGACTTTTTAAATTCCTATAAGAAAACCATATCACATAAAACTGAGAGTACAGTTTCTACCAATATATTGGTATTCTATCTTATTTATATGTTTTATTTATTTTTTGTTTATTTTTCTAATTCTAGATGTGTTCACCTTTAACACCTCATTTCGTCCTTTTAATTTCTAAATCTCAAACATTTCCAGAGATTTAAGAATTTAGAGACCCTCTCCGATCATCTTTTGATCCATTGCAAAAGTGTTTCCAGTAGTCTTTTAATTATGGTTGTTCTGTTTTAAGCCAAAATTCAAAAACTATTATTGGTAGACATAGTTTCCTCGGAGCAGCAGGAGTATATCAGAAATTGGCCTCAGAGTTGTGGGGCGACTGCTGGTGTGGAGTAATCCCGCCCTCATTTCCCTCGATCCTTTTTCTTTCAGGCCATGTTCACACGTAGCCGGGTATTTCTACAAACGCATATCTGCTGACCTCCGTTTTAGAAAAAGTGTTGTGTCCACACGTGATCGTTTTCAAAATAATTCCATCCACACGTACCCGCATACTTGCGCTCTTAGACGCGGTTATGAGCTTGTCAGAACAGTAGTTGACAGTGGAAAATTGGAATTTCGATAATAAATCCTC
>NC_050521.1:4862687-4863031 GCF_002922805.2 Oryzias melastigma | reverse complement strand
TTGCATTTCATGAGCACGCCTCATTCATTTGTTAACAGTGTGACTTTTTAACCGTATAACATAAAACTGAGGGTACAGTTTCTACCAATATATTGGTATTCTATCTTATTTATATTTTTTATTTATTTTTTGTTTATTTTTCTAATTCTGGATGTGTTCACCTTTAACACCTCATTTCATCTTTTTAATTTCTAAATCTGAAACATTTCCAGAGATTTAAGAATTTAGAGACCCTCTCCGATCATCTTTTGATCCATTGCAAAAGTGTATATCAGAAATTGGTCAGAGTTGTGGGTCGACTGCTGGTGTGGAGTAAGCCCGCCCTCATTTCCCTAGATCCTTTT
>NC_050521.1:4860619-4862627 GCF_002922805.2 Oryzias melastigma | reverse complement strand
AACGCATAGAAATATATTCGTTTTAGCAGATACCCGGGTACGTGTGGACAGGGCCTCACTCTCTCCCGCTAGTTTATAGCCCCTCACACCCAACACAACCAGGAAAACGAAGACGTTCATGAATCTATTTGTCTGCAAGTGGATGGAGCTGTGCAGGGAGCTTGTGACAGCTGCATCATAGCTAAAGGCTGTTTCAAATGATAGTTTTTCATCCGCTTTTCACTCACAATGATTTAAAGCAATAATCAGAAATACAGTTTTAATCTTAATTTTTTTCCATCATGAGAAAAATGCTATATGAATGTTAAAAACACATTGTTTATTGAATTGTTTTTTTAAGATAACATTTTATATGGTTATAAGTGTAAAACACCAAACAGTGTTAGGTGTTTTGCTTCCCTTTTCAATGCTTGTCCCTCTGTGGTCATCTACGATCTGGTCACTGCGATCTGGGAGGCACTTCAACTTCAAGAAAAGCTTCATTTGTGCTGACACTTTACAGCACACAATGCAACAAAAAATGACCCTGCTTTTGTCTGAAAACCTTCTGACTTCTGACAATGTTTGTAAAATCAGACATGAAGAGTCAATGTTTTCAAGATGAATGTTTTTTCCCCAGTGGGAAAAAAATCTGCCGCTTTGAGATATTTGTAAACAGCTCAAAACACCCCAAACAGGAAGAGTTTTTCAAGCCGAATACTAAAAATGTTCATGGTTTAGGGATTTCTTAAAAAGCTTCTTTGTAGGACACTGTTCAAATGAGTGAAACAAACTCTATTTTCTGGTTTATTGATGTGTTTTCAACCAATATAAAGTAATTTTCACGCTCTGTCTCCCTTGGCAGCAGTCACAGCGTGCCTGTGTGGGTTATTGGAAAGGTTTGTTTGTTGCAGATGAAAGAGAGGGTCTAAGCCTTTCTCTGCAGATGTTTACTTACCATGGCACTGCTTCAGACTGCTTTCTTCGTGGTTGGCAGTTATTGAATTATTACTTTTATTTGGTTTGGAAAGATTGCATTCATCAAAATTTTCGAGCAATCACATCCACAGTCGTGTGGTTTCAAATTTCATGTTTGGCTCCAACTGTGACAAGCTCAACTAACAAATCAGGACAGGTTTAATGCCTGTTTACAAAGGCATTCCTAAATAAAGAAAATTGATTTTTAATGCTGACATCTTTTTGCCAAACTCATTTTCAAATGCTAATCAAAGAAAATATTTTTTTTAGTATTTGGATTAGAATTCCTAAAGTTAAAATTTGCAATTTGATTTTCTGTTTTTTTTTTTTTTTTGTTGCTGTAGTTTTTTACAAAGTCAGAAGATTGCCACCATTATAAGAAATCAAAGATGGCTGCTCACAAGAACAGATGGAAACACTGTAGCCGCCACTGTTCATAACAGTTTTGTCTTTCATCTGAAGTCTGAGAAACACATTTGTTTGCTGTTGATCTGTGGATCTGTTGATACGCTGTTTGTGTGTAAAAATACAACAATAAGGGTTTCTGTGAAACATGCTAAGTGCTAGCGTCAGTCAGCCAAAAGACAGAAAGAAGTGAAGCTCTGAGCGTTTATCTGAGTGCAGGCACTTTTAGGGGTAAGTACTTCTGGGTGTACAAATGAATACTATATTTGTAGATATAAGTAAATGAAGAGCAGGACCAACAGAGGAAGATGTGCCAACTTGCTCAAGGTGTACTCCAACTTAGCTACATTTTTAAAACTTGCAAAAAATCAGAAAATCATTGCAAAATTAGAGACAAACTAAAAAATATATGGAACAGCCTATCCTAAATGTATGTTCTGAGATTTGATATAAACACAGAGTTCACGATTTGGATGTTGCTAAGCAATCCTGCTTTCAAAAGCCGCTGTTCTCTACGTCAGAATTAATCAATTCATTCCCGGTGATCACAAAAACGGTAGAAGATTTTTTACAGCATGTCAAAAAGCATGATGTGTAATTTAGATGTCATCGACGACTAATCTGGTTTTAGAGGGTTAATGTCAAA
>NC_050521.1:4851785-4860612 GCF_002922805.2 Oryzias melastigma | reverse complement strand
AAAAAAAAAAAAAAAAAAAAAACACCTTACGCTAAAATAAAGACGTGTTTTTGATGATGTTTTACACCATTAAGAGTTTTTAAGCATTCAGTGACGATCACACAAAAACGTATCTGAAAGCAGAAGCCAGTTGGAATATCCTGGTCCACCAATGCTCAATCAGGGGTCACGCACAACACCCCAAGGGGAAGACATGATGGGGGCTGGATGGACAAAAGTTTGGTAAAAGCCATCTGTGTGCCATTTAGTTCAGTTGCAGCAGTGATTGCTGTTTAATTCAAAAACTCTCAAGGAGTGTCATTAGAGCGCAGCCATTTAAATGCTTCAGATTTCATTAGCTGCAGGAAGGGCCACATTACCCTCAGGATTAATGTCAGGTTTTGCAGCTCAGCACTGCAGCAATGAACTGCATTAGTGTTACTTCATTGACCCTCTTGTTTAACCACCATGTTATGAATGTTTCACACTGACATGATTCTTCTAACATCACAGAAATCTTAAAAAGTAGATCCAGCCACAGGAAGCTAAATGTTTAGTGCAGGAGTTTCAGTATCCACCACTCTACTACCTAGTTTTATTTATGTTTTTATCATAACCTTTGAGGTATCATTACACCCGGTGTAATGTTACGTCATCACTGCTACTTCGTGTGCACAGCTCTTGATGATGAGTGATTGACAGTGTGTTGTAGAAGTGACGCTGATTCCAACATGTCAGGATCTGTCCTGTCAGGAAGCCTACGCCATGAACTCACTATCTCAAGTAAGACAGAGAGCTGAGTCATATCTTTACGAAACATCCAGAAAACAATAGTTCCCCTGCAAAGAGCCGAGTCATCACTCTTCCTGTTTTAATTAGGCATCATGGGTCTTTCGGAAGCAGGCAGACATTCGCAAAAGCATTCAGGATTTCAGCATTTACCTTTTTGAAGCTACTTTGAGCTTATCAGCTGAATATAAAATATTATACACAAGTGCAGATGCAAAAAGAATTGTTAATTCAGAAATGTGCTGTATTGTTTTGCAACACAATGCAGATATTTTTCCACGGTTGAGGCTAATGCATCCTCTTGAGGGGTAGCAGCAGCCGTCTTGGGGGTAAACAGAGCATCTGCGTTTTATCACTTCCTCATTCATCACAGTGTCACTTACGTGTCTGCATGTTAGGAATCCTAGCAGCCTTTATCAGGTGTGGGAGGGGTCTGAATTTTGGCTCTCTTAATCAGGACAGGATCTTAACCAGCGGTGATTCATAGCACGGTCTGGTTGTCATACCATAAATTTTGAGATGCAGAAGCGACATCTGAAGGTTGGTTGTATCTCATAAGAATAATGCTTGCTCAGTGGCTTCTTGGAACCCTGATCTGAATTTCCGTAGTTCTGAAAGACCAAAGGGGGGCTGAACAATGTAAATGTTTGAGAGGCATCTTGAACTCTGCTTCCTTTCATCTTTTCTCCTTCGCACGAAACCCGCAGACTGTTTTCTGTGTCAGTTGGGGGCTGAGACCTTTGTGGTGAAAGTGCATTTCTGCCAAAGTGCTGACTCTGCAGTGAATCCATTTTTTTTTTTTTTTTTTTTTTTTTTTTNNNTTTATGTTCTCACTTTGGTGCCCAATGGGCTTTTGAGCTGAGCCCATAATCCTTAAAGTGGGAAAGGGGCATCATTGTTTAATGCCCTTTGTTACTCAAGAGCAGCTCAGTCAATTCGCCTGTCACAACACGGCATGTCAGACATTCATGCTGCTGATGCCTTAAATCCACTCATAAATTACAGTCAACAAGACTTCCACATCCTGACGACTATGTTCACATTTGTTCTGTCATTTATACTATAATTAAAATTCATTGTATTTAGAAAAATATATATATTTGTGTCTGTGACATTTTCATGTAAAAGCAACTTTTCACGTTCTCTATTTCATGGAATTTCTAGGATTAAAAAAAATGTTGTAAGTGTTATATGTAACAAACACTAATAACTGTCCCTACAGTATTTTTAAACTAATATTAATTTACAATGCATTTTAATTACATTAAGTGGCAAATTCTACAGATAATTCCTCCAAAGAAGGATCCATATAGACAAATTAAAGTCAACCACATAAATCTTTTCGTTTTTCCACATCAATCGATAGCAATACATATCACAATATAAACAACATAACTTTCCAATTTCATCCCTCTGTCTCCAAAAATAAATACATAGTCATCAGCAAGTTTTTTTATTTAAATATGTATTCCTTATCATACTCTCAACATAACAGATTAACTGAAAGCCTTTGTAAAGAGTTTTTTAAATAACCAACAAAATGTATACATATATTTGCTTTGTCATATATTATGTTTTGTCTCAGTCAATAAATAAAATACTTAATAAAGGTTTTCCACCTTATATTAAAGTTATTTCTGTGCTTTCCTTAGAAAAAAAAGTATTTTTAGAAAAAAGACTCATGTTACCCTCCTATTTCTCCACCTTTAATTCTTGTTTTACATGTAGAGCACACACACATGTATGTAGTCAGTGCATGTATGGAAAATCTTTCATTGCATCTGTGCTGTCACAGGCCCTCCACAGCAATGTTTGATTCAGACAGTAAATAATGTCTACAAACATCCATATTTGGAGCGTGGAGAGATGGCTGTGTTTACTCTGTACACATGAGTTTATGCCTGCTTCGAGAACATATTTTTCTGTTTTATACTCCTGTGAAACTTTTTATGAGGTTCATGTGAGACTGTTCATTTCTGTTAACTATAGTCTCACTCCCTGTTTGGTTTGGCAACCAGTTCCTGACAAAGTGTTAGTTTTTAGAATCACTGCAGTTTCAGAAATTGAGGATTTCAGCATCTACACATATAATTTTATCACAAGAGACTAAAATGTTTTTTTGGCTATTTTTACTGGATATTTTCCTTTTTTATTTTAAAACCCACCTTGTTAAGACTTAAGTGAAAAACACAAATTTTAAAGTTTCTGGGTCTACATTGGCTTTAAAGTTGGTAAAAGCTTTTCTGCTCAAAAGAGTAAAGTCTCAGCCACTTTACAGAACAAACACATCTCATGACAAATGATAGAGGAATTACTCTAAACAGAATTGAGATGAATAAAGACCTTTCTTTTTCTGTTTTGATGCCATTGGCAAAAAGTTAATTTGTGAAGTAGAAAAATCTTAGTGTTCATGAGTGAGAATTGCTTTTCCTCTACATTGCTAGATGCCGTGGGCAGTCACTGCAGGAACCTGACTTTGGATTCCAGCTGTGACCAGCAAATTAGAAGAAAAAAAACCTGCAAAACAAAGAAAGTTTATTTATTTATTTTTTCAGTGTGATGCTGGTCTACAGCAAGCCAAAATGGACAAACTTGAGTTGAACAAGTGTATTTCTGGAGCAGACTGAGAGATAGGCCTGTCTTTGTTCCCGTGTTGGTCACGGTCTGAACGGCTGCTTCATGGGATAGTCTTCATAATCCAGCGGCGAGCAGCTGATGTGTGTGCTGTACTGAACTTCCTGAGCAGAATCAAGAAGCCATTTGGAATGGGTTAAATACTAAATACTAGCAGAAATGAATGCTATGCAGTGTGAAGCATGTGTGGGCTGTGCGTCACCTGTGACAGTAAGTCAAAATATGATCAGATTTAATCCTTTTCACTCGAAAAAGATTCTTTATTTGTCAGATATTATTTTTGCCCTTTAAATTCTGACTTATCGGATGTTTTTGTCTTGCCAAAGAAGTGTGTCCTTCAGAAAAAAAATAGATTTGGCTGATTCATTTACTTTGTGATAAGGCACGCTGCAAAAAAATCCTCCAAAATAAATTAAGATAGAAAACAATTATTTATTTATTTGTTGTTTTTTTTAAGGAAATTGTGTGACATGCTCTGTTAAAAGCAGCACTGTGAGATGCAACCTAACTTAATTTAAAAGTATATCTCATCTGTGACACTTCGTTTTAGGGACTAACTGGAACACTAAGGCTATGTCCTTAGTGTTCTACTCCCCAAGTCAGGAGGAGTCACATGTGGCTCTTTGACTTCATCATAACACAACCAGAATTAAGGTCCACCAGATTATACAGCAGATTTGCTGTTTTTTAATAAATTGAAGGATTTTTAAGTGTGCCTATTGGTTAAAAAATACAGTAAAAGTCATTTACTTAGCTATGATTTAATTTTGGTTTGTTTGAATTGCAAATTTCTGTCTGAGATGCACCACAAAATGTAAAATGACCTTTCTCTTAATCACTGTATAACTGCTACATGTGCTGCATTAAGACGATCCATTGTGACACAAGGTGTCTTTTATTTTGAAAGGATGTCATCAACAAAAATGACTGTTGAAAGTAGTAGTATTTAGTAATAGTATTTTCTCTTTCTGTATATGTTTTATTTATGTCAAAAAACAACAATCTATTTGACAAGAGTAACATTAACTTGGATGCAAATCAGTGTCTCTCTTTCTTAAAGGGTAAAGTCAGACATTGTGGCTCCTGCTGGATAGTGGTCAGTAACAATTCCACTCTAATGGCTCTTTAAGTGTCGAAGGTTGCAGACCCCTACCCTAAGTACTGAAACTGTATAGTGCAAGTCTGTCTTGTGCCAGGGATTTTATTGGGTAATTTCACCTATTAATGGGCTTTGAGATGTTTATGAAGATGTTTAAATAACAAAATGAATATACTTTATGTATGAATGAATGTGTTTTGATAGGACTGGCTGTTAAAAATCCCTATTTACCACTCCAATTGCAGAGTTTTGAGTTGTTTGGAGTTCCCTCAGATTTCTACAGCGGGACACATCGTCAGTTGTGTACCTCAGCGTCATAGGGTGTTTCGGCCTTTTATCACAATACACCCTCTTCTGAGGTAGGCCCACCACAGGTTGATCAAGCCTGGGCGTGTGTCCCGCTGTTGAATGAACGAAATGAGTGAATGAATGAATGAACAAGCAAACAAACGTGAATCAGACCCCATGCTCCCTGCGTCACTGATAAATGTTTATTTATTATTTATTTATGGACCTTTATTTAACCAGGATAATCCCATTAGATTTCAAACCTCTTTTGAAAGGGAGTCCTGGCCAAGAGACAACCACAGTTGGTTAAAAAATACATCAAAAATATTAAGACAATTAAACGTTTAAAACATTGAGACATAAAAACGTTTAAAACACTGTTACATCTAAACAATATATATAAACCTAAAATATATAGAGTCATAAAATGTGATGGATTAAAATAATAAAACGGTGATTAAGAGAAACAATTACATCATTTTGCAGACTTCTGTTTTTCTTTGAGCTTGGCCTTGAAGACCTGTAATGATGGCAGTTCAATTAAACCTTTTTGTAAAGTGTTCCAGGCTAAAGGAGCTGCATGAACAAAAGTTTTTTTCCCAAACTCTGTACGAGCAAGCGGGACAGACAACAACGACTGGTCATTTGATCGTGGGGAGTGGGAGGGAAGGTTTCTCTGTTTAAATAATTCGTAAATGTTGGGAGGCAATAATCCAGCTCAAACTTTGTATGTAAAAGTATACCAGTGGTTCCGCCTCCTAGTGGAGAAAGAAGGCCATCCCACTAGTTTGTAGAGTTCAGTGGTGTGTTGTTGCTTTGCAGTTGGTTATGAACCGTAAGGATGAGCGATAAACAGTGTCATCTGAAGACACGACACAGGCGCATTCATAAAAAAGAGATCACCGCAATCTAGCACAGATAAAAAGTTGCTTTCATAAGGCAGTTTTTGGCTTTAAAACAGAAAAACAATCTACTACGATAAAAAAACCCAACCAAATATGGCGTCACTAATTTCTCAAGACTTTTTATCATTCCACTATATACTGAAAATGAAAACTTGTCTTGTTTTAAAAAAAAAAATACAACACATTAAAAAAATAGAAATAAAATCATTCAAATGCAAAGCATTGTGGTCTATATTTACCATAGTGAGCGTCAATGCACACTGGTTTTTTTGCAGATTCTTCTTGAAAATTTTAAGGACACTCGATTTTGGAACTATAGAATACCCTCTTCAAAATGGTAAATGCTTTATAAAGTGCTCTAGACTAGAGTAGTGAAGAAATTTGGACATCACCCAACACCCATGAAAAAAGTTCTAAGTTGCCCATGTTGTGCATGGTATTATGATGGTCCAAGAGTGAGTCTGTGATCTAACGCTTCTTTCTCACCATGCTGCAGCAAAATAATGAAGTACAGCTGGGATGACAAATTGCATGAAAAAGCTGGTTCTTGCAAATAAAAACAATTATCTTTAGTTTCAAGGGCCAACAGCAGCTGGATGTTGTAAATGAAAGCAGAAGATCTGTTCTTTATTATCCTACTAACCACTTTTAAGGGATTCCACATTTTTTTTCTGTCCATAACTTATTTCTGTACTTTTACTGTTTTGACGTGACGTCGTGGTTCCCAAGACAGGAGCTTGTACTCTTGGGAGTCGCGAAGGATAAGAGCAGTGCGGATGTGTTTGACACTGAAGCAGGATTGCAGTGTTTCTTTCAAGCAGACACACATTAAACAAGTGGGAGATCAGGGAGGCAGATGAGAGGAAGATGTTTATGCTTCAGCTGACAGGAGCGTACAGCTGCTTCACTCATCACAGCGTCTTCAAAATCCCCACGGACGCCGTTTCTGCAGAAGAAATGACTTCCAGCTGTACTGTAACTTTGCAGGAAACGGACAATCGAGAGATACTGCTGTACTGCAGTGTTTGCACAAACTTGTCAATCAACTGTCTCTTCATAGCTACACTAAAAGCTTCAAAAGCAAATAAAATGTCTTTTAAATTTTAAAAGAAATTGTTTTGTTAGTAAAACAAAATGATAATTTTATTAGTTAAACTGTAGTTTTTTTTTTATAAATAAATATTTAAAAAAAAGAAAAAAACAGTTTTTGTATTGTGGAATAAGAGTGACAAACACATCAGACAGAAAGAATTCTTGTTGAAGACATTTAGCTGCTTGTCCACGTAGTTTCTTTAGCTGTGGATGGAAGATACAAGTGATTTATGTGCCTACTGAAGGATGCATGGTGGCTTGGTGGTTAGCAATCTTCCCTCACAGCAAGAAGTCACTGGTTCAAATTCTGGCTGGGACCTTTCTGTGTGGAGTTTGTACAGTCTCTTTAGGTTCATTGAAGAAACTAAATCCACCCGAGGTGTGAATGTGTGGCCCTGTGGAGTGGCAAACTGTCCAGGGTGTGCCCAGCAGTAACCTGTGATCCCCAAAGGGAATTGGTAGATTTGGATGGATGGATATCTACTGACTGGTTCAGGGATGGAATATAAAGATCTTATATGAGCAGATGAGAAGTCAATGATCCAGTTTGCTACCACAGTGGTAAACTGTTTCTGAGAGGCAGGTGTGAAAGGAACCAATTGTCCTTGACAAAGAAGTCAAAACAGGACTGAATATGGGAGACAGGAAGTGTCTCAAATCTCAACATCTGTTTAACGGAGGTTTCTCTAGTTTTCACATACACACACCGGCCACTTTATTACGCAACACCTTTCTAATATCAGGTTGGACCCCCTTTTGTCTTCAGAACTGCTTTAATTCTTCGTGGTATATTCCCCAATGTATTGGAAACATTCCTCAGAGAGTTTGATCCATATTGACATGATAGCATCACAGTTGCTGCAGATTTGTCAGTTGCACATCCATGACGCCAATCTCCTGTTCCACCATATCCCAAAGGAGATCTACTGGGTTGAGATCTGGTGACTGCGGAGGTCATTTGTGTTCAGTGAACACTTCAGTATATTCCAGAAACAGTCTGAGATGATTCCATGGAGCCAAATCCTCCTAGAAGTAGCATCGAGAGATGGTTCACTGTGGTCATAGAGGGATGGACATGGACAAAAACAATACTCAGGTAGGCTTTGGTGCTGTAGCCATGATCAAGTGGTACTAAGGGGGCCAAGAGAATATGCCACACACCATTAGACCACCCCCACCAGCTTGAACAGTTGACACAAGGCAAGATGAATCCATGCTCTCATGTTTTTGAAGCCAAATTTTTACCCTACCATCAAAATTTTGCAAGAAAAAATGAAAGGCATCAGACAAGACACAATTTTTCCAATATTCTTCTGTCAAATTTTGGTGATCCTGTGTGAATTAGAGCCGTTTCTTGTTCTTAGCTGACAGGAGTGACATCCGGTGTGTTCATCTGCTACTGTAGTCCATCTACCACAAAGTTGGACGAGTTGTGTGTTCAGAGATGTTCTTCCTCAGACCTCAGTTGTAACCAGTGGTTATTTGAGTTCCTGTTGTCTTTCCATCAGCTGAAACCAGTCTGGCCATTTTCTTCTGACCTCTGGCATCAACAAAGCATTTCCACCCACAGAACTGCTCCTCACTGAATATTTTCTCTGTTTCTGACCATTCTCTGTAAACCCTAGAGATGATTGTTGGTGAAAATCCCAGTAGATCAGCGGTTCCTGAAATACTCAGACCAACCCGTCTGACACCAACAACCACGACATCTTCAAAATCACTTCAATCCTCTTTCTTCCCCATTCTGATGGTCAGTTTGAACTGCAGCAGATTGTCTTGACCATGACGAGCTACATGCCCAAATGCATTGAGTTGGTGCCATGTGATTTGATAATTAGGAATTTGCTCTAAGGAGGAGTTGGACAGGTGTGGCTGGTCAGTGTTGATGATTTTCTTGACCCCTCCTGCAAACCAATTGTTGATGTTTGCATCTGCCTACATAACACCAAGTAACAGTAGTAGTAACCTTTATTTAACCAGATAAAAACCCGTTGAGATCAGGATCTCTTTTTCAAGGGTGACCTGGCCAAGAGGTCGGCAG
>NC_050521.1:4838996-4851312 GCF_002922805.2 Oryzias melastigma | reverse complement strand
CGCTTGAGCGTAAGGCATATTGACTGGTGATTTTTTGGAGAAGGGAACTGAGATATGTGGGGACCAAACCAAGTAGCGCCTTATAGACAAAGTAACAGAACTTGTTCGCCACTGAAACAATGATGAGCACATAATTAGCCTGGATTCCCCTTCAGTAGTTTGAACTGAAAAAGCTTAAACTTTCAATGTCCTGGTAAAACAGAATCTATGGAAAACTGATGTCTTGACTTCCTTCTGTTGTATTCGGCCCTCCAGATCATTTTGATGGTATGTAATCTTGCACTCATTTCTAACTTGTGTAATTTTTACAAAATACATTTTTATGGAGAGTAAAATATTGGTGTTATTTAAGGTTTAAGTTGATGTATTCTGGAATGTTATTCTTAAATGTTTTTATTCAAAGTAATGTTAAAAAGTTACGTTTTAAAAATGGACTCTAACTTTTACTGTCACATCTTAAGTGGAAAACCGTGAGGTGGATTTTGTAAAATCCTTCTTGAAATATTTTCATTATAATACTATTAAAAAAATAGGTACATAAATCACTTGCCCTTTTTCAATTGTATTTCTTGCAGAAGTGGAGTTTCATGAAAAAAATTCAAATAAATATAATGTCTCACAAAAGTCAATAAAGAAAGAACACCTAAGAAAACAATGTATTTTCATATTTGCTCTCCTATCTATCTACATCATATTAGAGCTATCGTTTTTCTCTCCCACATGGTCTGCAGACAGTTTTACCATCTTTCATTCTATATCTGAAACTCCTTAAAGGTGTTTTTGTGGGGAAATGAATCAAGAGGAGAGCTTTTACTTTTATGAGGGGAAAGGAGCTAAATGAATGTTGATATAGTTGGACGTCTGCCACCTGGAAACTAGAACCTTGTAGCTTGCCAGGTGTGTGCTGAGACTGTGGAGTGGACTATTTCATAGTTACTCAAAGATTTGTCACAGTTTTAATCACTTATCTGAAGAGAATCTGCGAGTACACCTAATCAGTTTTATTGACCAATTGAGGTTACTAGTCTGTTAGTCAGACAAAAGCATCCTATTTCTTTCTCATGCATGGCCAACTCCATCAAAACAAATCTCAGAGCCTGTCTAACTTACACTGTTTAAGAGTGTATGAGTGAGTGGGAGACAGAAATGGGGCAAGCCAGACGAGGAAGTGATGGACTATTAGTGACACATGACCTCCAAAACAACCAGGGATTAATTGCTTCTCTAGAGAGCTGTGGAAAGGTAATAAGAACTTCCACCAGCCACCATGCAGCCATCTATCTGATTTTCCGGATCCACACTTTAATGCAGCTGGAGCTTCCAGATGTGGAGCCACCTGTGGAAAAGGGTGCACAGATTAAGTCAAAGATGATCCTTCCAGAAAATTAGTTTTGACTCCAAGTTTCCCTGACGGTTTGTGAGTAGGACCAAGGACATCTTTGGTGGTCCAAGTTGGTGATGACTCTCAGGTGAGGGTGGCATGACAGTTTACATGGAAGGATCGTCAGTCAAATTCTCAAGAGAACTTGGAGACAGTCATTGGAGTTTGTTGATATTTTTCTGCAAAGATGATCTGTAAGAGGTCATGTGAAAACATGTTCTATGTGTAACCTCTCAACAGATAATAATGAACACATTTGCGTAGGAGCATGAAAAAAAAAACTTCTATGTTGGGGGTGTAAGAAAATATCAATTAAGTACATTATTGCGATACTTCATTTAGCAATACTTGTATTGACTTTAAATACTACCTCAGTGATTTTTAACTAATTATTTAAAAGTAAACATAGTTCAGTGTCTTACTTTTGTTTTCCACTTAAAGCCCTGGCTGCCACTTGCAACACTGTGCCTCTTTGAGCAGCTCTACACCGCAGCAAAACAACAAGATCTCGCGAGAAGCAGCTTGTGATAAATGTGAACCTGATGTGAACATGTGAGCCTCGCAGATTCTGTTGTTTCATAGCGATATGTGACATTTACAACTCAGTTTTAACTAAGGAACCAAAAAGTGTGCCAAGTACTGGTACCGTTTAAAAACAAAAATTTCAGTACTCTGTGAATTCTCTTTGGAAGAACGAGTGAGACTAGATGTGCAACGCCGCACAAAACACACCTGCAGAGCGTCAGTCAAAATGCTGAATATGAAGCGGGCCAAAGTTCTGCTAAACTTCACAGCAAAAGACCCTTATTCAGTGACCTGATGGATCAGAGAGAAGAAGCACAACTTTTATGAGATATATTTAAAGTACTTAACATTCGGATCATTAAATAAAATGTATTTTACCATTAATTTATGTGAAAAAGAGGTTGATTAATACTCACCTAATGTAACTTTCCTGTTATAAAACATATTCATATTGGTGAGCAATGGACACACATCATTTTGGTATTCTCCCATGTTGATGTAGAGATAGAGCCTGTAGGACGTCAACACAAACTACGCTCTGATTGTGTAGTTTCCTAATTTCCTAATTTAATTCAGGCTGAGTGCAGAGTGCACACTTATTACTTAAACAGCACTAACATCTCACCCACTTCACTTTACATGTTGTAAAAGTGTTCATTACAAACTGCAGCATTCTCATAGAAAAAATTGTGTATGAACATTTTGGTTCACCTTGATATTTTGCGTGCAAGTTTGCCCTTTTTTCACCTGTGGACAGACAACTTGTATCACCTGTATGGGCAGGTGAACTTAGGCTTTAGACATTGGCAGCATTTATATTTGGTTGGGTTTTATATTTAATAATACGGTATAAAAATAATTTGATCATTTGTATAACTCTAAATTTAATCATTTGATGTAATTCTGGTATCATAGCTTTAACCAAAACGTATTGGAGTGTGATATCTACCAAGTGAAATAAAAGTAGCTGTCTTTTTTTATCATATTTGGAAACCAGAACTGGAACAAACTGTACATTTATTTGATTATTCTGAAACCTGACTATTGTTGTTGACGTATTACGTGTATTAAAGCTGTTAATGAACCAACAGGGTAACGCTGGCTCTGACTGGAGTACATTTTTATCTTTTACACCTCCACATCTCATTACAGTTATTGTCACTCAAAGAACACAAAATCAGATCAAAGGATGGGTGCTTTTTTGTGAAGTTATATGAGGTGAATTCCCAACAGTTGGTGGAGTTTGGAGCAGCTTGACCATTAGCTGGGGTTTCATTAACCAATGTTGGTGGAGTGAGGCTTATTTCATTTCAAAGTGGAATTACTGTCAAACGGTGTGCGCCCATGGTAATCTTTCTCTAATCTAAAGAATTTCAGCATTTCCTATTTAATCCTTAATCCTCAAACCAATTGATCCCTCTTAACTCGTTAATTGTCTAATTGTTTAAATCCAGCCAGAATAAAGAGACCTCCATCTTCCTCCTCCGGCCCTTGAACAGCTCACATGGGGGTCGGTCATTAGTCCTATTGTCCCAACGACCAAAACAAAATCCGCCGGGCGGACCTGCCTGCACCATCACGACAGCCTCTAGCGTGCAGAGTCATTGTAAAATGGAAGCTTATGTTTGGCTAATGAGGCTCAGCTGTCCAGCCAGTTTCACTCATGTGCATCTCCTAATCTGGTGATGGGTCTTTGAGGATAAGGGGGATTTTGGAGCTGTACACACAGACAGATAGCAAAGTGCATAGCAGAGGACTGGCCCAGGATGTCAGTGTTCAGGGTGGGTGACAGTGTTATTCTCTGCCATCTGTTTCCCAGGCAGCGATCCAGCAGTGCTATGCTGAATGCACAGGCGCAAGGTGGCAGGGAACAGCTCACCATGCATTATGATTGGCATTCTAGCATTTCATATTTAGATTGCATTGTGCCGGTCTCCAATTTTCGTTTGCGGTTGGTTCAGGCTCCTCACAGATAAAAGAAAGAAAGCCTCTCCTTCTCTCAGACTCCCCATCTGTCAATCGTCTGACTGTGTTTCATGTTCTGTATGCGGCAGTCTTTTAACGTGAAGAAGGGCTGGCATACTCACATTTTCTTGCACTGCACAAAATTCACACAGACAATGCAGAAAACTGTTGTCATGGAATAAGTGTTCTGTCTTGCAGCTCAAAACGGGCTGAGTCTCAAAGAAACAACACCTGAATGCTCTGTAAGCCAAGCAGGATGGTGAGGACACTGCAAATGGCATGGGTGGCAAATCATTTTTCTGGTTTGGTATGTTACCCAAACAGCGAAGGAATGTTATGAGAGCCGCAGAGGGTCTCATCGCTCAGCCCTTTATGAGAAGATCTCACAAAAGCTTGAATCAGTCTTTCCTTCTGTCTCTGCTGTCACCCTCAGGAAAAGTGAGCGTGCCGTATATCACCTTGGCAGCTCGGTGTTTAGAAGCGACATGCCGCCTGTAGCCAATGTTCCTTTTTGATTTTAACAGTGTCTTCAAATCCCGTATTTGGAAATTTACTTGAAGTGGCAAACCTAAGTGAGGATAATTCGAAAGACACAAACAGATAGATGACCCAAAGTTCACAGGGGAACCTTGGTCCAACCTTTGTCCAGGATCTGAACCTAAAGGAATTCTTTTAGTATGGAGAGTGGGAGCTTTATTGCATTCTTTGAGGATGTGAACCTGAACATATGAGCTAACATGCATTAACATGGGCTTTATGTACAATGAATTGCTTTGTGTGGAGGTTCATGGGGGAGGTTTGAAGGGGACAACTCGAGTGGGTTGGATCTTCCCTGTAGAATCTAACCATTTTCTGGGTGTCAAACTAATTCTGAAAAAACTTACAACTCATTTGGCATAAAACAGGTTCCTTTTTTGATTTCATTCCCAAACATTCCGTCACAAAGGTAACGTGCCATAAGTTCATGCATGTTAGCATGCATACATTTACACAAATCCCCAAACAGACTGCTTATAGGCCCCAGAGGGAGAGAACTGGATTATTTCTCCCTGATGCCCTTTGTTTGAAGAAAAAGGTGTTGACTGACAGCTGAGCTCCAAGACCCTACTCAGCCAGGGTTCAGTGCGGATGCTTGGCTAATGAGGTCGACTACAGGGATTATAATCAGGCAGGGAATATTAGTGCTCTCATGTGTCAGTCAAGAGGGGGAAACCTCCCAGTGCTGCAGAGCCGAAGTGAGGTTTTTCAGCTTCCGCTTTGTTCATATTTACCATACATCGATGCAGAGCCATGCCACAGCGTCTCCAGGGTGGCTTTAAGAAGTCTCCAGCCATTGACAGTTAATGGGGGTTGGATTTATGGTGGGAATTCTCGACATTACTTCAAATTTAAACCTCCAGTCGACACAGAGGGAACAACAAAATGTACAAATTATCTCCCGCTGGCATTTATGGCAGTAAAATGCGGCTGTTTTAACCTTGGAGTCTTTAACCTTGAAATAATCATTCAGCTTGGACTGAATGGCCACTTTTTCAAATTAAGGTTTTAACACAAGTCAAGTTTGACCCTCTTCAACCTCAGCGGCGCTCACCTCTACCTCCCTGCTCCGGACTTTTTAAAGACCAAAACAGAGAAGGAGATGAGAGATGGAATGAAAACAAAAAAAGAAAAAAAAACTCACAAGAGCAATGTGACATATGGAAGCCATCACAGGCATGAACTCCCATCTGTGTCGGCAGTCGCGGCCCGCTGGCATCCTCTAGTCGCGGCACAGGACGGGAATAATCCTGGAGAGAGGATCCGTGGAATTGCGCGGAGAGAAGTCGCGATCCCTTGGGAGTAAGATTTGAGTGCCGGGGTAAGGGGCGTCCACAAGTAGAAGTGCAAAGACTTGTTGGCATTTGGAGAAAACAGGTGCTGTGAGCGCTCTGTGCAGTTCAGCTGGCTTTCTCACATTTCTGCCTAAAGAAAAAAATAAATACATAAAAACCTAAATGTGACCAAAACTACAACGCCACCAATGAAAATACAAGCAACACATTACTAAACATAAAAAAATTGTTGTCTGTTATAGATCTTCTTCTTCCTTAGCAGTAAAGATAGTGCACATTTCTGCTTAAATCACAAGAAGGTTTGAGAAAGTTTAATTAGACAATAATTAGTCAAGAAAGTTGGTTTCTTATACGTTCAAACTGGGCAGGTGTAGTGCATTCTTGAATGTGCATTTAACCCATAGTAATCATACTGGACAAGTTGGGAGAGGCTACTACTTTTTTTTTTTTTTTTTGCTACTGTTTATAAGCGCCACAATTGGAAGAGGTAAAACTAGTTAATCTTCCTCCAAGCTATTTCTTTCACAGCTCTATTTGACATATGAAAGACTTAAAGTCCTGACTTTGCACAAACCTCAATTACTAATTTCTCTTCCATGTTCAATATTTTTCTTTTTTTAAGTGCTGCACTTTAATTTATTCACACATTTTTTTGGGGCTACCATAACGAGTGAATTTCTCCCTTTGAGATAAACAAAATTCAGTTCAATTCCACACAATGTTGTCAGTCAGCAACATAGAGTACTGTATGGACAAACCATCATTGAACAATATAGAAAATACATTTCAAACAGTTTGCACTCGTGTAAATGAAAAGGGACGCCATCCATACATCAATAAAAAAATTCCAGGTCCCTGATTGGTCAATGTCCGACCTGGTTTAACTTTCAAAGCATGTCCAAAGGCTATGAGTTTTGTCCATACAGCCTGAAAACATTCATAGAAACTTGGATAGCTATGTGAGAACGTGAGAGTCGTGAATGCTGAAGCCATAAAGTTGCACGTACAAGTGCTTACATAGACTATGTTTAAGCTATTAATAAAAGAAATTATGTTCACTCTCTGCAGCCGTTCTTGTCACACTTAATATAGATCATGATAAAAACTCATAAGGTTAAGACTGACTGGTTGTTTGCGATTAAGCAAAACCAACAATGAACATGTTTTGTTTTTGATTTTAAAAATCTCGACCACACAGCCGTCTTCTTAAGCTCTGGCAGAGGCCAAAATTTGGCAGTGAAAAATGCATTGTGGGACGATGAATTTTTTATCACTCCATTTCAGAAGACCCCCTGATGGCTGGCTGCAGACCTCTATCAGTCCAAGAGCAAATGCCCTTTAGCATTTTCATGGCCTTGCATCTCAGCATGCACCTACAACTGAGTCTTCACACTTTAAAAGATTTAAAGAACTAGAGAGATCAGCGGCTCTGCTTCTGAATGTTCAAACTTTATGTCTTCAGTCTGAATGCAACATGTGATGCTGTGTGGTGGTGTGATCAGGTCCCTCGGGTCCTCAACCCTGCGTAACTCTGCGCTGCCCTAGGTCACAGAGGGCAGGACCCCTCAGATTTAACACCTCACAGACGCGAACACATGGGGTTTATTAGAGAGTGAGCCCATGGGTTTAGAATTCTGACAAAATGTCCCACCCTTTGTCTTGTTCTAAAAGAGAAGTTGAAACACCCAGCCTGTTTCAGCTTGTTTTTCTTTACCTGTATTTGGTCTGCCTTCCTGCAGCTCGTCCATCTTCTGAGGTCCTGTGGGGAACACAGTCTATTCAAGCTTGACTAATATAGTTCAGATAGCGTGCAGGATGATGATGGGGGAGCACCTTGATCTGGGCCATACCTAACTTGTTGTGGTGGCATCAATTCACCCGATTCAACTCTCCATTTTTCATTCCTCACTGCTGCTCCACTTCAGAGGTTCTGTCAAATGAAAAAACAGCTGCATGACCTGCTTTCAGCTCGCTTGCAGAGATCCATAGCATCAAGCATCCCAAGGAAGAAGTGTCCAACCAGATGTTGGACTCCCGTCTCAACGGTCAAATCTGCTCACCACCGGTCGCCTGCTATAATTAAGCTTTTCTCTCATCGTGAGGAAGTTTTGCCCGTTTGTTGTTTGCAGGTACATTTATTTCCTTCTGTGCAAACAATGAAACAACATCCTTCCACGTGGAAGAGAGTGTGCCGGTGCTTTGTACTGCTGGAGGTGACACAGCATGCTGAGGTACAGTAATGGAGCCATCCATCAACAGGGTCTATTAAAACACCCTGACAAGCCAGCTGGGGTCTCTGTAGTGGCCATGGTGACCAGTCTAAAGGACCATGTTTGTTCCTAAATTGCATCAAAAGAAGAAACAAGATAAAAGCAGGTAACTAATTTACAGGTATGCCAACAAATGAGTTATAAAATGTTTTAATCTCCCCACAAGATTAGCATCATTATTGAGAAAATCTTGACTGGTTTTAGAAAGTTTGACATCAGAAGGTACTTCAACTCATTTTGTTTCCTTATAAAGCTGCATTTGAAGTACTTTGACAGCTGGACGTCAGAACTTAAACCACTGAATCTGAAGTATGTTTGTGGACAATTACTGTCCAAACTAATGAGTTTAATGTTTCATTTATTGAGCCACTTTAGTAGAATTTCTGTAGCTTAAGACTGAACTCTCACAAATAGGCTTAATAAGATGCCAAAAGACATGTCAACAAATGGGTGGGCGAGGTTGATCGCTCTTCCCTTGCACCATATCAACATGTCTAAGACATTCATGCTCTAATAAGCATTAGTAATTCCGATGAATTAAATTAATTATGGTTGAAGAGTTTAGGTTGTCGATAGAATGTCAATGCTGAAGCTAAAGCTCTGGTGTTAAAGGGATAATCCTCATTATTTGTATAATGGTTGTAAAGTTCCACTAAGTGCAAACTTTTAGTCATCAAATTCACATAAATTCAAACACTTTTCTCCTCTATGACTAGATTTATTTTTAAAGCCTATTTTTGGTGCAGAATTATGGACTTCATCATATTTTGTTTAGCCGAGACTTATAACAATTTAATTCCCAGATCTAGAATTTCCTAACAAAACTTTTTACACCAACTGTGAGATTTATTTGGCACACCCATTGACCCTTTACCACATGCCTTTACCATCTCTTGTTGTTTGATGTCAGAGGCAGCAACATAAACACTCTTTTGAATTCCTCAGAGAAAATATACAACTGACTAATTGCCATGTAATTTACTGCACGATTAAATACACTTTTGTGCATCACAAGCAATAAACTCAAAGAGAGAGGTAGTGTTTAAAGTCACCCATGACATTTTTTATTTATTTTGAAATAATGTTCCCAGTAGTGTTTTAATTATGACTATGAAGTTTTTAACCAAAGTCCCACAACCTAAATGTCTGAAAAAGTCCTGTTTCAAGTTGATATGAAGCCTCTGTTTCCAAAATCTCCTCTGAGGGGGCGTGGCTTTTGGAGCTGAGCAGCCCCACCGTTGATCCCCCCCATCTGATTATGGTAGCTCCTTGTCTTGCTTGCATGAAACTTCACGCTGCTACTTAAAAATGTCAATCAGTTTCAGTAAGCACTATGGTTTTGATCGAGATGTCAGCTCGGATGAGGAAGTGAAGATCTTCATGGACAGAACTTCCTCCAAAATCCTGATTCTTTCTCCTTCCAGTTCACCAAAGACTCTTTTAGCTAATTCTCCAATGTTTATTGACTGTGATCAATACATTCAATCATTGGTTTCTCAGAGTTCTTGATAAAATAATCAAAGCTAACATCAAAATGCTCTTTCATTGATTTACAATCCTTTCCAACTGCGGTCAAATGAGCCGCCGTTCACATTTCCGTGGTCACATCAAGAAGCTCCGTGGAGTCTGCTGGAGATTTTCCAGCGTTCTCAGTCCTGCTACCGTAAGTATTGGATGAAACTCGCACAAAAAATCCAGTGATGCTGATTTGACCACAGAAATGTGAACGGCGGCTCATTTGACTGCAGTCAATGTGAAGATACCATCTTCTCTTCTCCAGAACCTGAACTAGACACTAGGAACAGATGAGGGTTTAGTGCATGTGCAGCAGAGCTGTTGTGACATAAAGAAGGCTTATTAATTCAAACAGAGCCTGCCTGCGAAAGTTTGGCTGACAGAGATTTAGAAGAAGAAATACTCAGAAATGCAAAAACAAAATGATTTTTAATTATATTTGTTCTTTTACCGTGAGAAAAATGCCACACATACATGTTAAAAACTGAAAAAATATGATTTTCCTTGATGTAAAAATTTGATTATTTTTTGTCCTCTGCAGAGAAATAGTGGTACACACCGTGAGGTTTAGAAAAAACATAACCATAAATGTATTTGACCATCAGGCTTTTTTCCATTTATTTTATTTTTTACTTTTAAAACTAAACTCTTTGTTGTGGCTGATAGTGCTCCACTTGGTTCTAATCAGCAGTTTAAAGAAAGACATCTCACCAAAGAGTAATTCTCAGTATTGCTCGTAAATTGCAAGTAAACAAAATAATTTAGAGTTTTGTTTTATTAAGGTTACAAATGTGTATGGTCCAATATCTGTGGCAAAGGATTAGGATTAAAGCAAAGATGCAAAAACAAGTTCTTGTGTTGGTTTTTTTGGACGAACAAACTTGTATTGTGTTGTTAAAAACTGCTCTGTTATGTCCTCACTGCTGTTTAAAAGCTTGGTTCATTTGTTCCCTGCACTTTAAGCCCTCTAAGGATTCACTCGCACTGTGACAGAGCAATTATGTGCAATTTCAGCTCTCAAGCCCATCCTCAGAAATCACCATGGCGATATTTAACATGTGGTTAGAGTCAGACAACGGTGAAGCAGTAGGTGGGAATATGTTCCCTTTCTTTTCAACCGCTTTTTCTTCTCTCGGTGCATCGATTCATAAACATCCTTCCTAAAATCAATTCAATTTGTTTAAATTAATTTAATTACTATGTTTGCTCCAACAACTACGTAAAAACCAACAAGTAGATTATTCTTTTCTTTCTGTTTGGAGGAAGCACTGAATCCTGAATGCCCTCAGGTGAGGTGTTACCTTTGTAGCTTGAAGTTTTTGTTTTCATTAAGGCCACCTGAAAAAGTCCCACTTGTTCCCCAGAGTGTAAACTATCTGCAACCACTGATCAGCATCCTATTCAGAGAATCATATCTTTTCCATCTGTGGCATGTCGACAGGCATCCTCCTGCATTCCACTCCTTTTGTTTGCAGCGGTAGGGGAAAGACATTAACGACTCCTCCATTGACTTGACATCCTTGGAAAGTCCGCCTCGGCCTCACACCTGCTGCCTACACCCTGCTGGAATCTCTGCTCCTGTGATGCTGAGGATGTGCAGACGGTAAAAAATGTATGCTCGACGAAGGTATCTCAGCATGGATTGGGGAAGTCGAGAGGAATGTCAGCTTGAGCATCACATCCAGGAGGACAGCCAAGAATGCAGCCATTGTTTCATGGAAATGGGCTCTTCATCACTGATATTGAGCACCTGTGGACTCAATAATCGTTCATGCTTCATTGTGTTGTTGTTGTCCTTGTTTTAAATGGGATGTGCAAGCAAAGGTCAGATGGTTCTTACACGATGACAGATAAATGATTAATGATTTATTATTGTTTGATTAAACAATGCAAAAGTTCTGCCTTTAAAAATCCAGCCAACATAAACTCACTGCATCTATCACACCATATGTTCCAAAGAAATACAGCCTGCTCTTGTGGGAGAAATGAAAAAGTTTAAACAAGACAAGATTTATGATCCCCGTCTCTCTTTCAGTCATTATACAAAGATGCTACACTATGAGATGATGGCAACTGGAAATTCTCTGCTTTTGGATCTCTTTTCTGAGTCAGACACTGCAGTTAGGGTTTTATCTGTGCAGCAAAATCTGCCACATAAAGACACACGCCACGGAAAATTGTGTTTTTGGTGTAATTTTACATGTTCTTGTGGCATTTTTCTGATGATTGAGGACACGTATAAAGAAAATCAAGATTAAAATGGCATTTCTGAGTATTTCTTTTTTAAAATAGTTGACACAGGACTAGATGAAAAATGATGTTTAAAAAAGCTTGTAGTTGTTACTTAAAATACACATTTGGAGGTCCAAAGGCTCCTTATTCCATTCCATTTTGATGCAGCATCTTGCAGATAAACAGATGTACTGTCAGAAAGTGGTGGTGGAGGACCCAAACGCAGGAAACCAGGCTTGGTGACAAGAACTTAAACCATTTAATAAATTAACCAAAACATGATAGAAACCCATGGAGAAACAAGACTGGTGACTGAACAGAGCAGCTCAAAACATGACCAAAAACAAACCAAACAAAACCACACAACCCTAACACGTACAGTACGTTTTCCTCGTCTGAGCTGGCATCTGGCTCTGAACTCAACAGCTGGATTACTCCAATATTGTTGCCCCAGTAATGTTAGGTTGGGGTTGTAAGGGATGATGGGAAATTAAAGCAGATTCACTCCGCCCCAACAATCCCGCCTACAACTTAGAGGCAAATTGCTGATGAACTACTGCCGCTTTGCAGAAACTATGTCCTAGAAAATGATGTCA
>NC_050521.1:4837572-4838987 GCF_002922805.2 Oryzias melastigma | reverse complement strand
AAAAAAAAAAAAAAAGTTTGGCTAAATGCGGCAAAATCATAACTAAGCAATTTTACAAGTGATCAAAAAATAAGTGGAGTGGCACTTTAAGTGATGTGAAACATCAATTCTGGAGTTTTTAGTGCTTAAGCTTGTCTGTGGGTGTGTAGGATGGAGAAATGTCAGAGATGTGTGGGTGTTTGATCCTCTTGTTTTTAAAGACTACAATAAAGTTTAAACAGCAGAACCACTGCACAAACACCTGGTTCTGTGATGTGGGGCTGCTTCATGTCAAAAACCTGAAGTCACACAGTTTCCCTATGAAGACTGACAGCTTAACAAAGTTGAAGAAAAGAAGAATACCTGAAAAGAGTGCCCTTCACTGATCCCACATACTTCCAAAATAATTGTCTTTTCACAGCATTGGATAATTGAACATCTTTGACTGCATGGAGAGTTTTCCTTCTCTTTGAACTGCCAGTCGTTAACATTCTGTCTCTGAGCAACAAGCCTGTTTCACGCTGCAGGATGTCACCGAAATTGCTCAAAGGTTAGACATACAATCAGGAAGTTATTCATGATGAGTTGCAGCAACTCAGCGGGGAATCAGTTGCCCTGCCGATAATGTGTGTCAGGCCTTCCCTTCCTGTCGTGGCCTCTGAACCCAAAGAGTGCCACACTGCTGCAGCGCACTGATGACCTCAGAGGGGCGTCTGGTAGATTTTGTAGCATTATACGTTTGTTTACTCAAGGAGTCCTGCTTATTTTTACTTTGCCGTTTGAAACTTGATCAACAGACAGCTCTAAATTTACTGATGTAGCACACTTGGAAAATGGGAGAAATGATCACAAGACTGACAGAGGAACTCTGGTTATGGGAATATTTACTTAAATGTGTTAAACATGAGTTTTAGAAATAATAAAAAAAATACATTTTTACTCATTAACTTTATGTTCAGAGACAACATTTATCATGGAGCCATATTATTACGTGCATTTTCAAAATAAATATTTACACATCTCACTGAACCCATTAACACACACACCAAGTATCAAATCAAAATTATCAAATTTTTTTCAAATACATATTCACAGTATAACGTAATGTTCTTTATCCAATAGTGACAGTCTTCAATAAAAATGCTGCATTAACATGTTTGTCTCTCCTTATGAAGTGAATCTTTGACGTTTGTTTAATTGTTGAGCAGACAAGAACATTTATAAGAATCTTTGATAAATGAAAATATGATCAGCAAAAATAATAATAGTTTGAGGATCTAAAAAAACAATTTTTGTCTTGCATTCCTTATTGATTTCATGTATATAGGAAGATTTAAAGGTATATTTGGCAGTTTGATGGTCAAAAATAGGTAAGTCTTTCATACATTTGTGCACGTTATTATTTATTTATGTATTTATTTATTTATTATAGAAGT
>NC_050521.1:4823129-4837133 GCF_002922805.2 Oryzias melastigma | reverse complement strand
ACCAGCTATTAGAGAGATCACGCTTTTGGAGTGTTTTAAAAAAGAATTGTTCCTCCACTACAGCCTTTTAGCATCAGCCTAGCCTTTTATTCTATTTTATGGCGGTTTTATCTCTGTTTTAAAATTGTTTTATTTTTTTTATCATTGTTTTTATCATTGTTTTACTTGGTTTTATGTCTTTTATCCTTTTTTATGTTTTACTATTGCACAGTGCTCGGTTTTTGTTTTTCCTTGTGTACAGCACTTTGGGCCTCCTTGACTGGTGGTGGAAGGTGCTTTATAAATTAATAAATGAAAAAATGAAAAATAAATAACATGTAAATAAACTTCTGCATCCTTCTTTGATTAAAAACTGCTGACTCCACAATCTCCACAGTAACGCCGTCAGATGTTAAGAATGGCTTAAATTATGTTTTCAAAATATAAAGTTACATTTGTTCACAAAAACACACCCTAGTAAGTCATGTTGTTTGAACCCCGTTGTTGTTTTTTTTCCCCTGTAGCGTGAAAGGCAAAGTCAGCCATGCCGCAGCTATTATTAGCGATTGCTGTTGGAGGTGTGAGCAGAAGGTGTCTGAGCAAACTGGCAGACTGGATGAAATGTGGACTGAGGTCAGCACGTGTGTGCAGACATCATTTTTCCACTGGTTGTTGCTGACACCCATTAATGACAAGGGTGCAGCCGCAGGGTTTCTTCACACAAGCATTTACTCTTTCCCTCCAAGAGTCTATCAGTCGTTATACGCTCTGAACTTCACATCTTTTCTTTTGTTTCCACAGGCTGATTTAAGACGTTGGCCGAATTGAAAGTGTTCAGTTTGAACTTTATTTATAAAACTGTGCAATAGATGTCATTGTGTATTAGGTTTTTATAGAATGATTTGGAGCATTGGGATAAAAAAAAAATCAAAGACATACATTTTAGTGGTTTTCTGTCTCCATTATACACAGAAATAAAAGGATAAAATGTTCCAAGAGTAAAGATTTTACATTGAGGGTTCTTGGCATCTTTTCTAAGTTTGCACATTGTATATTTTAGATAGCCGCTTTTAGAAGAATTATAAGAGCTTGGACTCTCAAGAAAGCTAAAAATCAAAGGCTCTGATTTATTTTTTTTTTGTTTTCTTAACTAAAAAAATGTGTTTCATTGCTTTGTGAAAAAAGTCACTTCATGGGTGAAAGCTTCTCTTAACAGCACTTTTAGTTTTCTCACCGTTTTCCAACGCTCAGCCCCTAACCAATCCTTATTATCGGCTAACTTGACCTTTCTGCTGTATGTGTCGCCCTCCTTTTATTCTTAGTTTGGCATAGTGGATTAGCACTAAATATCAGAGGAAAAGAAGAACTTAACAAGGCAAAAATATCTGGAACAGACAGATTTATGCATTTTCTTAGTTGCTGTGAAATTCTGTGTGTCACTAAAGTTTTTTTCTGAGGAGTCGAGGGGTCAAAGCTATAAGCTTTTGGACACAAGTTGCACAATACCTGTAGTCATGACAGCTGCTTCACTTCACTCAATGTTTCAGCAGGATACAGTTTTCCCCATAACTATGATAAAGAATACATCACATACCAAACCTGCATCTGTCTCTTCTCTCCCTTTCTTGCATTAGGACTTTTGGCAATGCTTGTCGTGAGAGAGGTGTGTCGCTCACATGTTTGCCCTTATTTACTTTTTAAGGTTATGTGTTTTGGGCTTCTCATATCCTAGTCAGAAAAATGTTCTGATTTGGGAGGAAAGGCCATAGAAAAACAAAAGCAGTCCCCCAATGAACCAGAAAACAAAACACTTTGCAACAATGAACAGCTTAATAGTGTCATTCGAACTGCGAAGTCGAAGGATCATTCTGTGAATTGATCGGTCTGAGCAATGCTTTCATGCATTGCATTGCAATTTGACCCACTTTTATTACAAAAGCATTGATTTGGGCTGACTTGTAACCCATTAGCCTGGACACCAAATGCTTACACTGATTTCCCATTTGACTTTACTTCATTTTTGTCCTCAACGTGCTGTCTCTGATTTCCTTTAAGCTTATTCAAGATAAAATATCTTTGAGATATATCCAAGTTTAATTCCTGAATTGAGGCCAGGCCTGTTTGGACTCCATCAGCACGTGCAAAAACAATGGAATTCTTCCACACACAGTAACATCCTATTTAATTAGAAAGGGGTAAATTCCTTAGCACCATTTATAATATAAGTATAGATATTGTCAAACAACCATGCTGACACAATAACACGCTCACACAGACAGGCAAACACACACACGCAGGATGTCCAAAAGTAAGGAAGCAGTGTGTCAATAGGAAATAGCGCTGGAGTGTGTCCTCTGTCCCTGAAGCCCCGCGCGCTTCAGCCAGGTGCTTTCCTCTGTTTATTTTCCTGTTTACTGACTTGACTGCCTGTTTGTTTGGGTGCTTTCTTTAAGTCCATGAAGTCAATTTCTTCCTGTCGGCCATACAGCCCCACCTGACTTCACCGGCCTTTTCTGGCCACCGGATATCATTAAAACTGCTCAGAATATCAGCCAAGGGAAGTCTGATAGGATCTGGTGTGCGAGTTATTGTTTAGAAATAACGCTCGTTTGAGGTTTAGCTATTTCTGGAGATGGAGAGCTGTGTCCTGCCTATCAAACAAACCAATTGCTTGTTTTCTTTTGAATTTATTGCCACATAAACAATATGTTTCTACGAGGTTCCCATAAGAAATAATTGAAACATTGACACCTTTTTTAGTTTTAAATGTGTTGTCATTTTAAAAATGTAAATAAATTACAATCAGTGCTTATAGTTTTGCTTAGGTTTGTATACAATAATTTAAAGTAGTAAACAGCTAAGATAGACATCCTGAACCACAATTTTTGAGGTCACATACAAAACAGTTCTCACATTTTCCTGTGTGATCACTGAGGTTGCTGGAGCTTATCCTATCTCTTTTTGAGACCACCATTTGCCCACTAATGCATTACGCAACAGTCCAGACTGTCCAGTTCAATAACTAATGTGGTAATAAATTGCACAGTTTGCCAGTGCATCACAGGGCCATACATGAATACAGACACACACATTTATTCCTAAGGGAAAATTTCACCCATCAACCTATGAAACATGTTTTTGGACTGTGTGAGGAAGCTGAAACCCAAGGGACATGCAAACTCCAACAGAAAAGACCCAGGTGAACAGACTGACAGATGAGCTTAGACAGGAATATCTGTGGACCCTGATGTTTGCAAATGGCATTGTGATCTGTTGTGAGAGCAAGAAGCAGGTGGAGGAACATCTAGAGAAGTGGTGGACAGAAATGAAGGTTAGCCGCAGACAGACAGAGTATGTAAGTGTGAATAAAAGAAACTCAAGTGGAATGGTGAGGAGACAGGGAGCAGAGGTGAAGACGGTGGAGGACTTTAGATACTTGGAGTCCAGATCAACTGAGACTTGGGGAAGAGGTTGGAACAGGTGGAGGAAGCTTTAAGGTGTGACACAAGGTTGTTAATGAGAATGAGGGAAAGGTGCAGGAAGCAGAGATGAAGATGTTGAGATTCTCTTTGGGAGTGACCAGGATGGATAGAATCAGGAATGAATCCATCAGACGCACAGCTCATTGTAGATGTTTGGAGATCTATCCGAGGAAGCAGATTGAGATGGGTTTGGACACATTAAGAGAAGGAGCAGCGATAATGTTAGAAAACAAGTCTAGAGGAAGACTAAAGATGAGGCTCATGGTGTGAGCATGGATATAGCAGAGGAAAATAAATGGGTCACCTCAAGAAAAAATGGAAAGACAACAAGGAAAAACCTTTTGTGTTTTTGTTTTTTAAAAGTAAGTACAATTTAATGTAGTAACTTTTACATAAATAGTTATCTAAGAGCTTAAAAATCAAATTTTTATTTCATGATACAAACCGACTCTATGTCGGCATTTCTGTATTCTCTATTTTTGTTTTCATGGTTATAATCATCTTTCTCACTAAAGATTCGATAAGAACCTAAGATATTGTTTTGTTTCAAAGGGTGTGAGAATTCCATCCCATGAATAAACAAAAGATGGTAAAATTATCCCTGCACATGAAAATGAACTAGAACTTTCAGTCTTTTATTTTTTTCCTGCCAGCTGCCACTCAGCATTCGACCCACGGATAAACTGTCAAAGACCCGGTGAAATGCTGCTTAGTCCCACACATTCAAACTCCAGCAGCAGTGCAAGAATGCATCTCACACAAAAAAGAAAAGATATAGAAAAAAAACAAAATAAAAGGCCAGACATTATCTGTGACAAAATTTGATGTGGTAACTTTATTAAATAAAACAAAGTCAGCTGCAGCGCACTTGTTGCATTTCACATTCTCTCTCTGTGCAAAAGCGTCTCATAGATCCACATTTGACTGGCAGTTTCTTGCCCTTTCTTTGTTTCTTTTACAACTCTCATCTGACTCCTACTTTTGATGTTTTTTTCAGTCTCATTGTTCATGAGTTTCTGTTTTGCTGCCTGTTTGGAAAGTGTTTCCATGCCTTTTTTAAACACGTCTATAAACACCATAAACCAGCAGATGCAGAGTCGTTTTTAAACATTAAGTCATTCAATAAACTCTATTAGAGCATTACTCACAATTATAACATATGTTTGAGTTCATGTGCTGGAAATAAATTCTGTTAAAAATAGATTTTGAAGAGCTTTTTTAAGAGTTTGGGGCAATCTGATTCTTGTTGATAAGTGTGTTAAATTTCACAAGAAATATTGCATTTAATTTCAACCAATTAAACTACAAGAGGTTTCTTTAATGTAGTATTTTTTATCAGATTTACCTGCTAGAATAAACATCTGCACACCAATTATTGTATACATTTACAGGTAAATGCTCTATAACAAACACTTTCAAATAAATTACTCATTATCTGTGAGGAAACCTTAGTAGAAGTCAAAGTTAACAGTTTAAGTTAACAGAGTATGCCATTTTTTAATTCAAATAAACTTCCAAGCAAATATTATGGACACATTTGGGCAAAGTACATATTTATGCAAGTTTTATTAATATTCATGATTTATTGGTTTTGATTTCTGACATTTATTATCTTTTTTGTCTTTAGACAGACACTTGTTTTGGAGCATGACCGGTAAACTGGTCCAAGAGCACATGATACAATAGTAGCAAGTTGTTTGAGTGCAATTTTGACCTAAAACAAAAAAGTAAACAGTTATAGAACAAGTCACCTCTAGTGAAGCTATTGCTGAAGTTCAATTTAACCACAGCATGTTTAGAACACGCCAATGTGAATGCTGATGAAGGTTCTCATCAAATGACGTCTTGAAGTTGAGTCACAACATCTGCACTAAAAAAAGATTTTAGATCCAGATGTCAAGAAACGTCAATTTGAGTGGTTGTTTCTGTTGCTAAGTCGGGCTGTTTTGCATTAAAGTGAATTAGGGCTGACTGGTTTTTATGGGTGGGTAGGTGGGGGGGTTCAGTAATTATTCCAAGGATCTCCTTGTCCCAGACCTCCATCCCACCAGAGGAACCTTCTTCAAAGGTTATAATAAAAAAAAGGGTGATAGGGTATGGAGTCTCTAAAGGGACAATAAAGTAAAAAAAATATATATATATATACAAAAATAGTACTTTTTTTCTTCTAAAAATTTAAGTTAAAAAGGAAATTATTGTTACTAATTGGTGCCCATCATATAGTTACTGGTACGCACCAGTTAGTAACCAGAAAAAATACATTTTTAGAAAATATTTTTTTTATAAAAAAAAAATACTTACATTTTTTGATTTTTTTTATGTACACCAGTTACTATCTGGTGCGCACCAAACAGTAATCAGAAAATATTTCTTATTACTTCAATTTTTTGAAAAAAATGTTCTTTTTTACTTTGATGTCCGACCTTTAGGGGCTCCGTAATAGGGTAATATACCAGTCTTGTTTTTAAGATCTTTTGTGGTACAAGAGCGTTTTGAATAGTAAAGATTTCTTTGGGACCTCGTTCATCACCAAGTGTAACACAGGGGCAGCTGTGGTGCAGAGGTGAAGCGGTCGACCTCTGATCGGAAGATTGCAGGTGCGGTTCCCCCTTGCCCGGCCATGTGTTCTTAAGACACTGAACCCCACGTTGTTCCTGGTGGTTATAAGTTGGTGTCAGTGTTAGATTTGTGTGTGTGAATGGGTGAACATAGCTTTAACTGTGAAGCACTTTGGGCCTTTAAGGAAGGGAGAACTACTCAATATAAGTATACATCATTTGCATTTCTAATGCATGATGGATTACAGTTTGAACTCTGTCTGTGCCTCTCCTGGTGTGTCTGCAGCCTGCTATCAAATGTGGGATTTAGCTGAATCCTTTCCTGATTGCTGTTGGCTTTTTTGACCGGAGCTTGCTAGCAGTCCACAGGACTGTTTGTCTTAAACTAACAATATCTGGATCACTCATGTGTCCATTACAGTGATATCTTTTCTGTAATATGTTGTGAGATATAATTTAGAGCCTAGACAGTCACATGAACGCGTCGGCCTCTGCATCCTGAGGTCTGATGCTTTTGTGCCAGATCAAGAAAAACATTGAGATAATAAAGGACTAGTCAGCCCTACGAAGAACCGCTCTGCTGACACTCGCCGTATCATGTATTCACCCCGAGCTTTATCAGGCCTTTATCATTTGAAACCTGCTACTCCAGCACTCATCTACTGTACTCTCTGATTATGTGCTTTCTCTTCAGCCTGCACCATGTCGGGTTATGCCCTCAGCGGTTTGGAATTTGACACTCGGAGAGACAAATGGAAGTGTAACAAGTTCCCCTGGTGAGCGTCCAGAGGCTTGCAGCACTGGAAAAAGACTCTGGCAGTCGGTCTCACAGATTTATCAAGCTGCTCTCTGAACATGCCACCCCCTCCCTGCTCCAGCACTCAGATCTGTGCTCTTAATTTTAGCCTGTGAGGATAACATTAGCCTGAGCATTTGACAGACACACCACAGCCACCTTGGCAGCGACATTTTCCCAAAAAAGAATTCTGCAGGGACAGAAATGACCAAAGGTTTCTTTATTTCATCCTTTCAGGGTAATTGTTTATTGACTTCAATCTGTGCCAGAAAAAGTCAAGGTCGTTTCTCTAAAGGAGAGTTTGAATGTAGATACAAGCATTGTCAAAAAGACCTCAACTATTGTGTTAACGTAATCCATCCCCAGAGTGAACACAAACCAAGGCTGGAGATGGATGGTTCTTCTGTCTTTGATGCTTTATTGTCGGCTCCAAGCTGTTTCTAGTCCCTTTCTTTGAGTTCTTCCCTTTTCCTCTTTAAGCGACACACCTCAAATACAAGTTGTTGTTAATAGATCTGGAAAAAAACACCAGTTTTGTCACAATGCTTCCTCTACACTCAGTATATCAGAAAGTGCTCCGTGGGTTTAAGTTCAGGCGAAAACAAACATGTTGCACGCAAAAGACTTGTAAAAGAACCCCACAGGGCTCCACAAACTGTTTTCATCATGCTATCTCCTAAACTAAAAGCTGATTACATTATTGAAGACAATTTTGACAAATTGCAGACTCTTGCCATTTGTTCCTTAGAGGCACACATGGTGCTGAACTGTAAAATCTGATACCTCTTCATTAATCCTGCTGATTGGAGTACAGCCCAGTAGGATGTATGTAGTTTGGGAGCTGGCTGCTCACTTCAACTGTGTGTGAGGGCATGCACACAAGCAAACACATCTGTTTTGGTGCATGCACATGTGTGCTTGTGCATTTACATGCAAACCCAAATGGGTAGGGAAACATCGGTGCCTCTGCTCACACAGCCCTCCACCTTAGCATGTGTGCACTGGGGTTATTTGAGTGTCGGAGCAGAAATCTTGCATCCATCTCATCTGACAGCTCTCGACCTTCCAGTAATCCCAGTATTTCTCACTATCTCACTCCCTGTTACCTCACACATACATACACGGACAGCCAGTACAGCATCAAAGCCACTCAGCCCATTGATCTGCTGCTCCCACTCCTGACTCCAGCATCAGCTACTGGCCAGATTTGCTGTCATTCAAACTGCATTCTTGCTTTAAAGTTTCAGGTCTTGGTATATCATGTCATCAGGCCTGATTAGGAGGAGGAGAATCATTTATCTCAGGTCACCAGAAAAAAGGAGGACTCCACAGTGATTGCCTTTCCTCTGATGGAAAAACATTTGTAATGACCAAAGCAGAGCCGCCATGCTTCAGCAACGGCCATGTTTCAGTTCATCGTTCTCTCTTTTCAGCACATAAGACTATTGTAGTGTTGATGCAAAGATGTTATAATAGATTACTCTTTTTGTCATTATTTTAAATTTTGCAATAATCCTAACTAGGGTGGCAACAGCAATAATAAATGAATGAGTTAATTAATGAATAAACATTCAAAATAACATGTTTTTACACAAGAGTCACAGAAAATAAAGTCTAATTTTAAAAGAAAAAACAAAAAAAGATAAAAACAAATATCTAGTTTATGTTATAATGTGGCATGTCAATTCAACTGACTTAAGCAAATGGTTTGATCATTTGATTTAGTTGTTGTTGGTATACTGTAAAGTATTTTGGTTGGTATGTGATACTTAAAAGTTGTATGTTTTACAGTTGAAGTGATCTTGATTGATAGGATTTAAAGTCAGAATAGTCATTCAGATGTGTCTCCCAAAAATAGTGGCAGTGCTTAAAAATTCCCCCTAAAAACACATCCACATTTATTCATTCACAGCTGTCAGAGTGTGAGGATAAAATTCTGGGATCCAAAGAGTAAATAGTTTTGGGAGATTTTTATAAATATGTTTTTTACCTGTGCTCTCTCTAAATCTAAAGACCCAATCTGATGAAAATAGGGTTTTTAACATGCTTCTGGGGCATTTTTCTGGTGATGGAGACCATATATAAAGAAAATTAAGCTTAAAAATTGCATTTCTAAGTATGTTTTTATTCAAATCGATGTGAATCGGGAGCAAAGAAAAAGATCCTGTTTACAAAAAGATTGTATTTGTGACGTTGTAAACGCAAACTTCCTGCTACGCTCCATTCTGATGCATCCACGTGTAGATAAATAAATCCATGTACGTCTGAGGTAGCATCTGGTGCAAAACTGTGCAGCTGAATAGCTTCATGACTACTCATCATTTTTGCTGGATCAGTAATGTTAGGTTGGGTGTGTGAGAGACTGTAAGCTAATGGGAGAGAGTGTAAACTCTCAGCAACGGTAAAAAAACTTACAGCTAAAGAGTAATTTTAATAGAATAAGTAATTGACGTCACAAAGCAGCAAAAAGAGTAAAGTCAGAGGCAGCAAAACATTCCAGTAACCTCCTTGCATTTTGTCCAGATCTGCAAATGTGAGCTTTCAAACAAACTGTTACTATAAAACAGAGACACAAATGTGTTACTCCAGTTTAATACAGCGTCTGATTTACCGCCTGCTTTCTTCTGCTTTCTCTATCGCTCTACAGAATCTGGTTTCACTTGGGCTCCCAGCTCTATTTAGGAGTGCTTTGTCAACACAATGAGAGGAGGAGGTTTTGCCAAAAGCAAAATTATGTATTGTGCTGTAGAGAAAAAAGAATGGGAAAGCCTATTATATATGACTGGTGCTAAAATTTCCAAATTTTTTCAAGATGTGAGGACGTTTGTGGAGAAGATGAAAAAAGTTGTTAATTTTTCCCAAATGTTGCAAATACTGTGTGTTTGTGATTAGGGCTCATCTCAAATGAAATAATGTCAAACGTGTTAGCAGTTCACCTCCCTGAGGAGAGTGACCCAAAACAGAATCAGGAAGTTAGAAACTGATTGTGGCATTTTTCTGATGATGGAAGACGCATTTTAAGAAAATTAACAATACGTTTTTTTCAATCAATTTGTTTCTTTTTTTATTGGGACAAAATGCTGTTGGAAAAAGCTTTTAGCAGTGATGTAGAAGCTACATTTGGGGGGACTACATCTCCCTAATCCACTCCATTCTGACCCATTAATTTGTAGACAAATAGATCAATGAACATCTTTGTTTTCCTTGTCTGAGTTTTCCTCTGGCTCAGAAATGTGCAGCTCAATAGCTCCAATATTACTCACCGTTTTTGTTGCACTGGTAATGTTAGGTATGTTAGTGAGGGGCTGTAAGCTAGTGGGAGAAAGTGTAAACAATTGGATATTGGGAAGTAGGGGCGGGCTTACTGCCTGGCAGAAATTATGTCCTAGAAAACGAGATTTTGTACAATTTTGGCTGAACACCATCATACTTATAAGACCAACATTTTTAAAATAGATCCTAAATTTGATTGGATTGGGGCTTTAAACTAAAAAAAATGTAAATCAAGCATTATTGAAACTTAATGCATTCAGAAATGTTGATATGGTGAAGATAACTTCCAAACATCAACTTGAAAAGTTGTTGGTGTCAACCAACATATCTAACCTGCTCAGTTTTTTTCAACTCCTCATTAGTGAATGTACAAAGTCGTGTGAATGACCATGTGCTACACTGATTTTTGACATGGATATACCAGAATGGTCCCAACAAATTGTGTTCAACTTGTAGACATACAAACTTAATTGATTAAATGCACTTGTCTCAGTGTTTATGATGGTTGCTGAAAATCCTTCACTTTGCCTAATTGTAGGCCTGTTTATTTGTTTTTTACAGTGTTTTGGGGTTTATTTTTTTCCTTAAAATTGACACAATACCTGATGTACTTTCTAAGACATTTTTGAGAAGTCTATTTCTTATACAAGAATAAGAAACTATCTTACTGCAAATTAAACTTTCAAATCACATTCATTCAGTTTTGCAAAATAAAACTTTTTAAGTTTATGATCACTTTCTGTTATCCAATGATACTTGGTGTCCAGGGGTTACAACTAATAAATAAAAAGTAAACAAAAGCATGTTTTGTATTTGCATTCAACCTGTATAAACAGATGCAAACATATGTAATCTGCTGGAATCTGAGCAAAAACATGAAACTCTTATGAATGTGTAATCTGCAGGAAGTGGCGTGATTTGTAATCTGCTTCGCCGGCCTCAGCAGTGGTTCAGCAAACAAAAGCAGCTCAAAGATTGGAAGTGAGTGACCCCCAACTCCACAGTTATTGTTTACTCTTTCAGGGGCCAATGGCTGGCATACAGTATAACTGTGTAGACGTGACTGAGGTCAGAACCCCTTCGATGTTACATTATACACTTGTTTCCCAAAGTTTCTTCATTGTAGTGAATACATCCCGAAATTGTATCTTTTATTCCAGATCATAAGCCTGTAGTTCCCCACAATCATTGTGGTCATTTTAAAAATAACATGTTTTTTTCAGAATTTTGGTAGAATTCTCATCAAAACCACATTACAAAAAATGTCAAAGAGGAGATCACACATGTTGCATGCCCTCTGTTGTTTGTGTTTTGGAATAACTCAAACTCCTGGTTTTGTTCAAACAATTCAAACAATGCTGCATTCCATCTAATGCATTCTTGCTCTGGTTTACAGAGTTAAAACAACAGAGGTTGTAACCCCTCTGAGCTAAAACCCCAAGAAGTATTCTAGTGCTGGAAGATTTCTCCACATGAATGACTCGTGTAGATGTTGGAGTGATTCAGGCCTACTGTTGACTCTTGCTCAGCAGAAACATCTTTAAAGCCATTCCTGAAGTTGGATTTCACCGAGCATCCATGTTTGGCCACAGTTCCCTGCTTTCCCCTTCGCCTCAGCTCCTCTGACTCACACTGAACACTGTTGCCAGGGCTACCGTTTATTAAAATTGGTCCACAACTTTAAGCCTCATCACCAGACTGCAGGTGGCTGACGGCAGACACTGACCATAAACACCCCTGAGGTAACCAGAGATACACACACACACACACCAAAGTGACTTTGTGTCTCACAGATGTTAATTGTGAATGAGAGCATCCATGAAAAAAACTAGATTTTGGAAGAGGGACTGACAGAGGAAGGACTTGGTGGAGCAATTCTTTAAGCATTGATGCCCTCTTGTGGTCATAATGTGTCATTGTCAGTTTCTTCTTTTCACAGCTTTGAATTATTTGCAGTGAGGCAGTAGTGTTTAGCAGGACCATGAATGTTTCTTCATGTTTTGTAGGTGCTGCTGGTCTGTCTACCTCTGCCAGTACAGCTGTGGCCGCTGTCGGAGGAACTGTCAGGGCCGGTGTGACCTCTGCAGTGGGATGGCTGCGCAGCCGTTTCAGTGATCAAAAATGAGCTTTTTTTGACACTCATCTGCATTTGTTCTGACACAAAGCTCTGTCTTCTCTGAAATTTGGGGGGGTTTGTGTATCTTTCAATCAATTCACTTTTGACAATCCAGTAATATATGTTGTTCATATAACATCTCCATTTTGTGGGTTTTTTTTCCATTTTAATTGGTCTAACACTATTATGAAACAAAATAAACTGTAAAATGATTATATATATATGTATATTGAAAAATTCAATGTCTTCTGGAAATAGAGGCAAATGCATGCATTTGTAGGACATTCTCTGACCCTTTCATAGTCAAAATTAGCAGAAAAGTCCAGACGGACATTTTGAGGCTTAGGCCTTAAAGGTGATTGTCAAGCAGCCATTTAGAGACACTTTTGTGTCAACAAAGCTGCTTGTTATTTCTAATAAATTTCATAACTTCCTTCTTGGCATGGATTCTTGTCTTCAGTTTTTTTTCCCTCTTGAATCCTTTGTTCCAATTAAAGTATGAAATTATGAGCAAAATCTAATACAAGGAAGCTTTTTCATATTATAAACTTGAATTATCTAAAGTGGCTGGGGAATTTTGAAAGATACAAGAAATATTCATAATGAAAACTGAATTGTTAGGCTGAACTACTTTTTATCCTATTAATTCTGAAGAACTTATTGTCATTTAAAACAAGCATGAAAATGACATCTACAGTTTCAGGTCTATGAATGTAAAACGATAAATAAGAAATGTAAACAGAAATGTGCTGAAAATGACCCAGTTTTAAAGATGCAATAAAGAAACAAAAATATTCTAAATGTAGAAAATAATCATTCTTGGAATAAAGTTGGAGGCTGACTCCACCCACAGCCGAAATGTGAAAATCCAGTCAGAGGGGCGGGGCTGAGGGCAGGACTGTTTTCATTACTGGAGCTGCTGATCATGACATGAGATTTCTGAAACTTTCATTGTTTGACCAATCACACAATTCAACTGTAATACCTCAATTCAACCTTTAGGGGGCAGCACATAGACGGGTTTTGACTGTATTTTCATGAATCAAACAAGTTTATTTTAATTTGTCAAAAATTTGACAATGACCAACACTTTTAAAGACCCATTTATAGAGGTCAACAGCCAAAAACTGTTGATTTAGAGTTTGGTACCTTTTAATAATGGAATTAAGTTGCATAAAGACAATCATCAATTAAGGTTGTATAAAGAAATATGTTTGGAGGAAACCATTTATTAAACATCTACAATTGTAGATATTGTATGGTGAGAGGAAGGGTTTTGACTTTAATAGATTTGTTTATTCACTCTTCAGTGAAAGCCTTTAGATGACATTTAAAGAAGGGATTTGTTTTCCTAGCATTATAGTTACAGGTACATGACACAGGAATCAAGATGATGTATTAGTTCAGTGTTTTTTCAACCAGTGTGCCGCGGCGCACTAGTGTGCCGTGAGAGATGCTCAGGTGTGCCACGGGAAATTATTCATTTTCACAGATTTACAAACATTTCCAATCACCAGGAGATCGGCTCTGTTTTAATCCAAACCGGCCCTGTTAAAACACTGAATAGTTAGGAATATAAAAGACCATAAAATACTTTTTTGTGTCTGTTTATTTGATTCCAGTAAAGACTTTTTAATAAGAATGACAGTCCTGTGATCTAGCCACAGCTAGCTGTTTATTTGGAAAAGTTCCGCCCCTCCAACTGTCTCCAGCAATCATTCTTGGATCATGTCATCAGTCTGACCAATCCAAAGTTGTTAACATCCTCACTTTTTTGTTGTGATTTGGCTCAAAGTCTCA
>NC_050521.1:4822389-4823029 GCF_002922805.2 Oryzias melastigma | reverse complement strand
TTTCTTTGGTTTTCTTTTATTTATTTGCAATTTTATAAATTTGAATCTAACTTTTCTCAGATGTATTCATCCTATCGGATTTAAAACTGCAATCTGCAACCAAATTCAACTCAAATCTCAGAATTTTCTTAAAATTTCTTCAAATAAAAGCAGTCTCATTAGTTTTTAACAGCTCTTGTTTTTAGTGGACACCTCAAATTTTGCAGTCTGTAGAACTACAACTAAAGCAATGAAGCCAATTACAGATAGATAGTTTTAGTGAGGACAGACAGCGAGTAGAGGGGAAAGGTGTTGTTTTGAGTGTGCGCATGAAAATAATTACATTATGTGGTTCATTAACTTATTACATGTAGGAAGATTTCAAAATAGCCCGAAAAGATACTTCAAATCCCCCCCTGTGGATCTGCTATGAATAAATGACTATCGAAATTACAAGCCTCACCGCTAATCCTCTTGCTCATTAGTTATACTAAGTTCAGCACTACAGTTATGATTTTAGACAGCCTCTCAGTAAATCTGACCCAGAAAAAAAGTGTTTGCAGCAAATTTCTTCTGAACCTCATGTATTTAAAGTGTTGTGTGATATTTCACATTTTCTGTCGGTGCTGCAGGTTTTCTTTAGTCTCTTGGTTGTTTTCTT
>NC_050521.1:4810558-4821381 GCF_002922805.2 Oryzias melastigma | reverse complement strand
TTTCTAAAGAGATGCACTGAGATTTCTTCACATAACTTCCTCACATAGCTCTCTTTTGTTGAAGAAAGCCGGCATGCATCTGCATGGCGAACCCGCTCGCCACCTCTTGCCTGATGACAACGCGAATGGCTTCGGCAGAATCCCGCAACCTTGAACAAGGGGAGTTATCTTTAGAAAATGAATGTCTGACTTTGACGAATGAAAACCATCTCCTCTGAGAAAATTTAGACAAGTTTTTTTCTTTCTTTTTTTACAGTTTAAATGAGGCCCCTTTAAAGTTTTTAACTGCCTTGATAGTTGCAACAGAGTTCATTTCCTTCACTTCTCTAAGTGTCTCATTAAAAAAAAGAGAAAGAAATAAAGGAAAAACTGCAGTGGACCTAATGTCTCCAAACTGCTCCAGGTTGACTGGTTTTTATTTGCTTTGTTTTTTTTTATCTTTTAGTTTCCTAGTAGTATCTAAAACTACATTTAAGGGGCAAAAAGTAAAACAAATTAAGTTAAAGAACAAAAACACTTAAGGCTTTTCCCCCCCAATCACTTAGATTGCATTTAAAGCTTGCTATACTTTTTAAATTTAATTATTGCCACAAACTGTCAGGACACATTTTCTATATTTTCTTCCACTAGTGTTTTAGAAGGACAAAAAAAGAAAGGATTAAGAAAAAAAAAGATTTAAAAAAGAGGATAAGGCAGACATCCCTTTTATATTTTGTGACTTTGTCTGTAGGTGAACAATATTACCACTAGGTGGAATACTATTCCCAATTTGTGTTTTTCCTACAGGGCTGTGATTAGATTAATCACTTAAAATCAATAGATTTTTCCTAAATCCAGAACTTTCCCCTTAAAAATCCATTGGATATTTAAAGATATTTACCAAGATATTTTTGAGTATATCTGTGTCAAGTATGGCTGTGCACATTTGCATTTTTCATTTCATTTGCCTTTAAATGTAACAATATATATTTTTAAAATAAAAAATCTTCTAATTGTTGTCAAAACTGATACTAAAAAAAGCACCAGAAGTTAGATTTTTTAATACAGATTGGACACTAGGGGGCAGGAGAGTTTTATCAAATAGAAATAACCATAAACACAAATGAAAAATGCATCAATCTCTGGAGTGTTGATTTGTCACAATATGCTGCTGCCGGTGTCAGTCAGCTGTTTCTGCTGCTTTGTTTGCTGTCACGCAATTGAACTAATAAATAACTGTGAAAAATGATGCCTTTCCTTTTTCCTTCTAGTCTTGACAAATAAGTAAACAAATTCAGATGGCATCTGAATGAAAAATAAAGAAGAAAGTAGCCCCCAGAATACCTTTTTTAAAACAATTTTTTCTCCTTTGTGTTTCTATTGGTTAACAATCTCACACTGCCTTAGGTTATCTATTAAAATCTTTTGAAAGAAAAGGAAGAAATCTTTCTTTACTGCAGAAAAATCTATAAAAAATTAGCATTATTGCTCATATTCCCTAACTGGCTGGTCTTTGCTCTAAGAAATCCTGTGTTTTCAATATTTTCCCACAGAGACTGAAGTGAACTTTTGCTTAAACATTTCTGGCAATTTAATTAGTTCATTTTTAATACTTCTCATTATTAACTTGCCCCATGCTATGCTCAAAATGGGAGGGAAAATAACTGCATGATTTCCTTAAGATAATGTTTTTATTGTCTTATTAAACTCTAATATGTGGGAAATATGTAACCAGCAGACAAACTATTGGATGACTGCAGTCAAATTTAACATTTATCAGCAATAAAACATCACTAAAACATTATTAAAGTCTGAAACTGGAAAGCTTTTACCTAAAAGCTATTTTCAGGCACCCATGTCTGTTTAGTTAGATTTCAGATTTAATCATAATCAAACAGATCAAACAACTGCTTTAACTAAATCTTGAAAGAGTCTTTATGAGGTGATGGAGACAAACTTTCAGAACTGGTTGAACCCAACAGCATCTCATACATTTCAACATCTACTAGTCTTTGAAAAGTGTGTGGGCGAGTATTCGAAATTATGATATATTACATAGTTTTGTCTTCAAATTTTTAATCAAATTGCAAATTCTGTGTCTGAAATGTATATTTGAATCTTTCTTTGCTTGTAATGGCCGTCATGATGAGGGTTTTATAACATTACAAAGGTACCCAAGCTGGTTTTTCAGCGTACGCCATCATCTGGAGGTTCTATAGGTGACCTTCTGTGATGAGGACGTTGATGTTGATTTGGAGGAAATGGTGTTATGGCTTAAATGATATAATAATTACACAAAAACAAGAAAAAAAGCTGCTTCCATTTTCATTAAGGACTCACTTCAGTGAAAACTGTGTTTTTGCTGTTAAACGTGTTCTTTTGACAATTTTCTTATGATAAAGGACATAAAAAAATTCAATTTAAAAATGCATTTTGTAGTTTTTCTTTATTCATATAGTTTAGGAGAAGACAAGAAAATTAAATTTGAAAGAAAAACGTGTTTGTTATGTAGAAAATACACTAGGCAGGCTCTGCTCCATTCTTGTACACAAATAGATCCATGTACCTCTTCTTTTTCCTCTTTTAAGCTAGCATCTGGCTCAAAACTGTATGGCTGAATCGCTCCAATATTTTTTGCCTTTTTTTGTTGCACTGGCAATGTTAGTTTTTTTTCTAATCTGTCGCTCTGCAGAAACTATGTCCTAGAGAACAATTTTTTTTTTTTTAATTTTGGGCTAAAAATGAGCTAATCATAACCAAAAGACCACTGGCATTAAATATGTATAACACAAATAACTATAATAAAAAAAGTATATACATAGAAATACTGAAACACAAATATGCACACATAAAGTGACTCAAACTAGGGCAAAGAAAACACAAGCATTGCTGTAATATGCCCACAACAGTGTCATTGAGTAGAAGTTAATTGTGTCGTGTTACTTTTTTGTTTCTGTTGTCCATCTGAGCCACCGTAGCCTTAACTATATGTTTACATGTCAATAATGCAGTGTCAGTGTGACCAGCCAAGAAAGCAATGTTTATAATGACTGACCTGACCTGCATTAAGATCTGCAAGGTTGCAATTGTTGTCATTTGTCCAGTGATGGAAAACTCTAAATTGAGTAGCACACAAATTTGCTCTATCAGTGCTGTGACTTTAGAATTATTTAAAGACTATCAGCAATGAAAAGACTAATGAGACATGTGTAAAGCCAACCACCATCATTTGATTTTCTGTGTACTTTTTGTGTCTAAACAAATCCTAATTTAGGACACATGCTGCTCTTATTGTTTTTTCTCAAACTAGAATATAGCTCTGCTTAATCCCAGTATCACTGTTTTTTCTTTCCTCCAGAGGTTTTTTTTCTTTTTCCTTTTGTCCATCTTATTTTTAAATGGCACCTGCCTACACAATATTAAATCGTCTTAACGCTTTACGCTTGAATTACTCCATTGACATTGCCCAAGAGCCTTTGGTTTCCTTTGTGTTTTCATAGGGGCTCATGCTTTTATGTCCATGAAGAATTCTATTTAAAATAGCTTGTTTCCACTCTCACGCTTTTCCGTTTTTCAAGCCAGAGGAGAGTTTCTTGGCAACAGCGAAATCCACAATTAATCCACTACGGCATTGTTCTTGTTCCTTTTCAGGAACTCTTGGAAAAGGTAATTACAAAAGCTGCTTCTTTGTCACTTGGGATGAGAGTTACGAAACACAACACTGATTATTGACTCTTGTGTATGGATTTCTTCATTCAACAACTTGGTTTTTCTGTTTTTTTGGTTAGGTTTAGACACTAAATAAAAGCACAAGACATTTAGGACAATACGCTGACACCATTAAAGTGGTTCAAACTGCAGCATTCTTCAATTGTGGAGATGTTTATTCCACTTTCCCCCTCAGACTAATTACATTTCAGTTTTCGTCACTGACTGAATTAGATTTAGTTCCTCTCGGGGATCAATAAAGACCATTTAAGTTTGAATCAAGTTGAATGCAGCAGTCATCTTGTGACTAAAATGTTGCCATCCCCTAAACTGCAATTGAAAGTACATTTGGCCCCATTTAAGACTTAATTCCAGATCAAATAGGCTAGTCACTTAATAGTTCTAGTAAAATGGCTTGTGTGCTTTTCTTGATAGGCCAGTGAAAGTTGTTGACTAAGGTGACGATATCCTAAAGTTGAGTCATGGACTTTTTCCTAGAAACTCTTCCCAACTCATCCAAGTGGCGTCATCAGTTTGGAGTGGTGCAGGATTCAGTCCACATTTGCATCTTTCAACTGGGACTTCAACTTTTGTAAATGGATGACTCATGAAACCACCAAAGAGGGGACTGGTCTGGTATGTACTACTCAGTGGAAACAAGGAATATTATTATTATTATTAACCTTTATTTAACCAGGATAGTCCCATTGACTATGCAAGGGAGTCCTGGCCAAGAGGCAGCCACAGTTAAAAATACATCAAAACATAAAAACAATAAAACATTAAGACAATAAAACATTAAGACAGTAAAACATTTAAAATGCTGTTACATGTTAGCAATACATATAAACCTAAAATATGTGGAGTCATAAAATATGATGGATTAAAATAATAGAAAGGTGATTAAAAGAAACAATTACAGGATGTTTTCAGCAAACAACAAAAAAGCCCACAGAATCCTCCAAAACGCCTCCCATGTAATGCATCATGAGTTTGAGTGGCTCTCATCACATCGCAGACTTTGGCTTCCTGGATGCTAAACACAGACGAGGAGGACCACCTTTGACTCGAGTGTAGTCCAGCTGCTTAACGCTGACTTACAATCCAGCTAATCATGAATACACTATGTCACTTTATGTTATCTAACTTTTTTTTCCTTTTCCTTATTTTATTTCCTCGTATTGATGAATTATAGTATTGTATAGTTTTTCTCTCTTTTTTTAAGCCACTCTCTGCACCTTAAAAATTGATCTGCCCTTCTGGAATAAGCGATGTTTGAATTGAATGCATGGAAAGAATATGCTTGTGTGTTTGTCCTGACAGGCTTCCCCTGCATTCTGGTGTGGGATGAAGTCTTGTTGAAGGCCCACATGGGATATCCACAGATATCAGAGCCCTCTTATGATGAACCTCTTCGCTTTCTCCTGGCTTTTACTGAAGTGTCGTTTTGCCCTGTGGTTCAGGGTTTTGATTACTCCCAGTTTGTTTTGGAGAGGCTGGTTGTGAGTCAAACAAAAGGTTTCTGGATTGAGGCAATAGTTTTGGATAAGACACCAACTAAATGAGATGTCTTGATGAAGTCTGTTTCTTTGGCATGACTGGTATGTTTTTAAGTTTATTTAAACAGCTCTTGGCTGAAAGGATGGAGACGACTTTGATTCATGACTTTTGCTTTGTTCCAAAAAAAAAAAAAACTTTTCCTAGACAAATATTTGTCTCGTTTACTTTATTATAGCTTTTTTTCCTAAAAAAACACACATCTTCACATTGGCTGCTGAGAGCCTGATGATCAGTGAAGCCACAACAAAACCCGATTTTCTATCCTGCTCTGAATTTTAGATGAGGCTTCAGCTCAGGACACTTATCAGCACTCAGGTTTGCATCAGTTCTGCGCTGAGGTTGTAGAAAACTTCTGGAGGGAGATGGGATGTCAAAACACATCTACAACTTGGCAGCACATGAAGGGCTGCCACATAATGGCCAGGAGTACACTTGAACATGTTTTTTCTTCGCTGAAATAATTGCTGCAGACTGTCAGTGGAAACATGCAAATATGGATACAGTTTGCCTCGGTGTTGACTGCAGCTTCAGGGAGCGTGTTTGTTTGTCTCCGAGGGGCAGAAGCAGGCGAACAGCCAAGTGTGCTGTCATTCTGAGGGTGAGAAGTGTGATTGTGGGGAGGCTGGCTTTGCACAGCGCATCCACAATTTATACCTCAAAACTTACTGAAGAAAGTCGATGAGATTGTTTGTTTGTAGAGTGGCACATGACGCGGATATTTGTATTAGAGAGCAGCTCTGTGAAAGAATCTGTGAAATTTTGGGAACCAAAACAAGCAAAAACCTCACAAGAATGTTGCAAAAATGAACAGCTAAACTTTTGTAAAGAATGTTCTTCAACCTTTTTCTAAAAGGAAAAAAAAGAAGCCATAAGTCCTCAACATTCTTTTAAAAGATGACAAGAAAGTGAAGTCTCACTTGAAACAAAACATTACAAAATGAAGAGAGGATCAAACTTTTGAGCAGTACTATAATTCACATGTCTTATTAACCACAAAAAATAAATGGTGTAACTGCTAATGACATGTTCTAATAATATAATTTGGGAATGAGTGCATTCAAGCCAAGACTAACCTTTTTAAGGTCAACTGCACATCATCAGAGTAAGCTGCAGACTTTTATATACCTCCTTCAAATAAGGAAACGTCTGTTTTTCTTGATTATACTCTGTTACCAAAAGCAATCTTGCTGCAATTATTTTGGGGATATAAATATTATCCAATTTCACTGGTCATGTAATTTTTTCTGAAGTTCTTGTATGCTTAAATATAATTATAAGAGGCTTTTCTTAGATAAATAATGCTGTGTGTTTCTAAAGGTAACAATTCAATACATGAAACATGAGTTCCATTCACATCTGGCTGACATGTGTCTGCCAGATGTGAACACACCTGTGTGTTACTGTCTATTTTTTAAGACTTTTGTAGCTGTAAGAGCTGTTTTTGTTGTGATTTGAGTTTTATTTTCAGGAAAATCACATTTTGTAATTCATTTTATCTAGTTTTCAGAGGCAGGGGATTAGGGTTGCTGTTCTTTTGGGGGTTATTGAGCCTACACATAGGTTGGTGTGAGAATGCTACAAGAAGCATCACTTGACATGGCAATCAATGTATTTTAAGATCCACTCCAATCATATTTTGATTTTTTTTAAAGCATTTCCACTGGTCTTTTAAATATGGTTATTATCATGCTTTTTTTTGTAACCCAAATAAAAAACCTTCATCGTTTTCTAGAACATAGTTCTGCAGAGTCAAAGTAATTCTTAAAAAACTTGACTCTGTGTGTAGGGTGGCAGAACTCCTTCTCTGTTGCTGAGAGTTTGCTGTTTAGGCAGAGCAGGGAGTTCTTGGCCCACCCAGTGTGTTTTCTATATCCCAAATGCACTCTTAACGAAACACAATTGAATGAAGAAATACTCAAAAATGCAATTTTAAGCTCAATTTTCTTTATATATGACCTCCCTCATCAGAAAAATGCTCCAAGTTGTGTTAAAAACACTTAAAACAAAAGTTTTAATACTCAGATGGATAAACATTGTAACATAAAAAAATATTAGAATGAATCAGCAGTTTGCACATAAAATAAATAAATAAATATTAAATTGGATAAACTATAAATCAGATAGTTAAGTCATTTTAGTTGTAATGAGGCAAAAATAATTGTGTTCCATATTACTCCTTCCTCAATAATCTTAATGACTTTACTTCTGCTATTTGATTTTGTTGGAACTTCATACAAACAGATGGCACACGATCTGCACCCAAATTGTCTTTAACTTCATTACTTCCTCTTCTTTTAGTCTGAATTTTCCGACATATTTGCCATCTTTCTGATCCCAGGAACAAATAACTACCTCTATATATTTTAACATTAACATAGTTTGGTAAAGTCCCATTGCAATCATCTTTTCGTTCAGGGTTTTTTTTCTTTAGTACAATACTCTTTTTAGCCTAAATCAATAGTACAGTTGTTTTCTAGGGCATAGTTTCTATATAGTAGCAGCAATTCAACAGAAATTCACCTCTGAGTTGTGGGCAGGATTGTTTGGAAGAAGCCATTCCTTCCCCTTCTGAGAGCTCTCTGTTCACACTTTCTTCTAACTTACAGCCATACAGTTTTGAGCCAGATGCCAGCTCAGAAGAGAAAAAGAAAGACGTGCAATTTAGTCTAGTCTCTTCAAGTGGATGCATCAGAATGGAGTGGAGCAGGGAGCTTGTGGCCTGCAGAAAATAGCTAAATCTCACAACTACAAGATATTTCAAACTGCTTTCATGTCTGTTCACAATTCATGACAATTATAATAAACAAAAGCTAAAAAATTGAATGATTTTTATGTGTTTTCAATCACCAGATAAATGCCATAAGAACATGTCAAAAACACCCAAAACACTTTTTTTTTAATCAGATTTTTAATCAATTTGAGTTCAATTTTCGCATATGAATGGCCTTAGCTCCATTAACCATAGTTATCAATGGTATCATATTTAAACGTACATTTTTCTTTTCACAAAATTTATCTGAAGTTGCACATTTAGATTTATTTTACATTCTTAATGTCTTACATTGTCGCTCTGATGAAAGCATTTGGAAACAAAATACAATATTTTCCTCTTCTTTCTTTAAAGGAGAATTTGAGACATTCTTTCCCATAAGAATCTCATCACACAATATATCAGCTTGTGCTGCTTCTGATTAAAAGCATGCTCACTCATCCTCTTGTAGTGGAACAATGTCTCTTTAAAAGTTTTATTTTTTCGTGTGATATTCACTTTAAGCTGAAAGAAGTTCCAATTGAAAAAAAAATGTAGAAATTGTTCTGAGATTCATGGATAAAAAGAGGACCAAAAAAAATATAAGTTTTGACATTTTTTCCTTAAAAAGCTGAACGACGATCTTAACCCTCGAATGATTGCCTCATTTTTGATTGATTTAGCAGTGCATGTGGAGTTCACATCCACTTCGTAGGAGTGCAACTCAAAGCGCAAAGTAATCTTAGAATTTTGTCTCTTCAGGCTTCTGGGGTTTTAGACAGATATTTCCCGTAATTGAGTTTACAATAGAGAGCTTTTCTTTTCTTTTTTTTTTTTTTTTTTTTTTTGCCGTGAAAAAGATTAAATGAAAGCCTCCCTGAATAAACACGGTAATCACACACTTGGCTGGAAATGAATACAAATATCTTTTTGCTCATTGAAACACAAATCATTCAGTGTTTTTCTGTGATAAATCATTACATGTCTGCATCATTTTTTTTCTTCTGGAGCACAGGCTGTAACCACAGTTTATAATAATTGATGCAGATGCCCATGAAAGAAGGGCGAGTTAAGACTTCTGCCAATACAGACCCTTGTACTGGCACAGTAGTATTGATTCTCCTTTGGACACAAACTAATTGAACATAATGTGGAACACTCAAAAGGACGTGGATATTTATAAAAAATAGATTAGGGGGAGGACGTTACTTGGTGGACATAAAACAGGACAGAAAACTGGAATATTTTCAGTGCCTTTTTATGATGGTCTGGTAGACTTCATTGTGAGTTCACCTGATGTAGTAGATTACTCAAACAAATCGATTGGGAATATATAAAAAAGCATATCTTGATCTGAATGCTAGTTAAGGTCAAAATAGGTATTTAAAGTAGCATTTTTCTGTGATACGGACGTTGTTGTGATAGTGATCGGAGTCGAGTTTTTTCTGCCAACTGCTGTCGCTAATCATTAATAAACTTGTTTGAAGTCCACACCCCTTCCACTGAAAGCAGTTCTGTCAATCAAACGTTCAAAGTTATTTGGTTCATGACTTTAATAACTTGAGATAAAGAAAAAATATTTTAAAATTATGATTAGTAGGAAGACGTTAAGAAAAAAGCATCAGAGCAAAAACTGGTTATTCTAGCAAATAGAATGACAGAGGAATAGCTTTCTGTTTCTCAATGGAAATCTATGGGATTTTTTTGCTTCTTGGAGTCAGCAGATACTTACTTGGAATGCAGGAGGGAAAGAGTCACTTACTCCAGTTTTCCAGATCTGTATATACAGTTAATGGTTGGCTCCAGCAACCAGTAGAAATACACTCTTTTCAGAAATTGGGGTTTAACAGATTTACTTTTTTGATCAGTATAAACTAAAGACAAACATAAACACATGTTCTCAGAATTCCCCAAAAAGAAAATAAAATAAGTCTTTTTATTCTTTTTAGTCTCTTTAGGCTTGTCTCTCTTTCAATGTTCAAACAAAAATTTCAATGTTCAAAAACTATAAACCCATCAGTAAATCCACAAACAAAAAAATGTAATGGTCTCACCAAAATGTGGTTGCAGTTGCCACCCGTAATCTGGCTTTCTTGGGTAAAACCCAAACAAGGACGTCTCCGAAATCCCTCCCTAACCACTAAAAAAACGGTATAGTGCGGGACTATATAGTGCCCTGGATTTTAAAGGCAATTCAGACACAATGCTCACTACTTTTCTGTTTTTTTTTTTTTTCCAAATGCCGGATATGACATCATCAATTTCACAACATCAAAATCAAATCAATGCGAACATTTATCTATGACTCCACTGTGTTCTGATGGTGAAAATGTGGTTGATTCACTAAACAATAGATTTAAACACCTTTTTTTTTAAATATTGTTCAACTACAATGCATTGTGGTCTTTATTAGTTAATCTAGTGAGCATTGATTCACACTGGTTTTTCGCAAAGACTTCTGGGAAATTTCTAATCTACTCAAATTAGTAGATTAGGACAGCACTAGAAAATGGCAAATGCACGATATAGTGAGTAGGGGGGGAATTTGGACATAACTCGAGTCCAACCTAATGAAGAAACAAAGCAGATGACCCAACAGTGATGAGCGGAAAACCAGACACTTAATGAGGGTAATTAACTGAAATTAAGACAGCTGTGGGTGATTATCAATCTGAGACAGGTGTGAGTGACAGGTGTAAGTGCACGACCCTCACAAAAAACTCAATAGTTTTCTTTTTTTATGGCCTGCTGGTCAAGTTTAAAACTAAATTATTATATCTGCATCAAATCCAAGAAACTACCTGAAGCTAATTTTACAATTTCAAAG
>NC_050521.1:4796420-4803024 GCF_002922805.2 Oryzias melastigma | reverse complement strand
TTCTGATCAGGACCTGAAAGGCAAATTGCCTTAAATGTTAAATTACTTATTTTAACATCCAGCACTGCACGAGAAGCAGGTGCTACAAGTAAATTTTGGCGAGCCAGCCAGGAGGTGGAGAATTTTTTTGGAAGAACTAAGAAAAAAAATGGATGTAGTCCAGAAGCACCAGATCAAAATCCCAAATGCTGTAATAGTTGAAGGATTGACTGGAAGTGAAAATGATGAAGAGGTTGTGGATTTCCTCAAACAGTATGGATCTATCAATAGGATCATATCAGTAGATGATCCTTCATCTGAGTTTTTTCAACAGGCGATTATTGAGTTTAACTCGGGGAGTGCTGTTGAAGCTCTGGAACCACAGTTACCTTACAGTCATGTAGCTGAGGGCAGCGAAGTTCCCTACTATGTGCAGTCCTTGGCTAAGGTCTACACACAGACTAAAGGAAATACCACAACCAAGACATATCTTTCTGAGTTAAAGGAGCTTGCTAAATTGAGTGGAAGGGATTATGCTGAAGTTCTTAAAGATATGATGAGTCATATCAGTGATTCCATTTCTGACATAGCACCTCCTGCACAAGAAGACATGGGGCGAGTCTCTCCGATTTCTGGCGCGGTTGCTGGAGAGACCTCCCTACACGTTACTTCAGACCCGCCTTGCAGGAACCCAGTAGGGTCAGGGGCAAATAGATCCGCACGCACAGCTCAGAGCGTACAGTTGCCCAACACTTCTTACAGGGCTGGATTTGACCCTAATCCACCTGAAGTGCAGCGAATGGTGGTAGAGCATATAGTAAAAAGGGATGAGACACAGATACCATTGAAACTTCGTGCATTTTCTGGTAAAATCCCCAGACCCTCACATGAGCCAGACTACGATACTTGGCGCTCTAGTGTTGACTTAATCCTAGCTGACCCCACTATTTCTGACCTTCAGCGGTCTAGGAGGATACTTGAAAGTGTTTTGCCTCCAGCATCTGATATTGTAAAACATGTGAGCCCCACCAGTTTGCCGGTTACATATCTGGAGTTATTAGACTCTGCTTATGGGACTGTTCAAGATGGTGATGAGCTATATGCCAAGTTCTTGGATACCTTTCAGAATGCTGGAGAAAAACCTTCTGCATACCTGCAGCGTCTGCAGGTCGCGTTGAACTCAGCTGTACGAAGAGGAGGAGTTTTAAGTTGTGATGTTGACAAACATCTTCTTGCTCAATTTTGCAGAGGATGTTGGGATAATGCACTGCTAGCTGAACTCCAGCTAAAACAGAGGAAAACAAACCCACCATCATTTGCTGAACTCCTTTTACTGTTGCGCACAGAAGAAGACAGCCACACAGCCAAAGCTTGTCGTATGAGACAGTATTTAGGCAACTCCAAGCAGAAAGCCATGTTAAATACACAGGCTATCAATGACAGTGAGGGAGAAAAGGGTGCATGTGCTTCACTTAGTCTACTGACTCAGCAGCTTAGTAGAGAAGTGGCAGAAATACAGAAACAGCTAGCAGTCCTGACTGTGAAGCAAGAAAAAAAAGAAACTCAAAAACCAAGGAAACCCCTTACTAGCAAACCAGCTACAACCCAGAATCGGTCACAAGTGACCCATGACCGTGGGCAGCCAGCTCCCAAAGTTTCTGTTGTTAGACCCAAACCATGGTATTGCTTTCGGTGCGGGAAGGATGGGCACATCAAGCCTAATTGTGACCAAGACCCAGATCCAGGTCTTGTGGCAGAAAAAAGGAAGCTGTTGAGGGAGATGCAACAACGATGGGATATTGAACATCCCACCCGGGACACCACAGCTGACCTGTTAAACTAAAAGCAGTCTCCATTAAGGGGCAGATGGTGACTGAAACTGATCAGCCTTGTCCCAGAACAACAAAACAGACACAGAAAGATAACCTTAAACAGTCATCCTTAAGTAAACCCACCTGCAAGCTTCCCAGAGGCTTAATTGGGTCAAAATGCACAGCTTTGGTTAAAATAGCTGATATTGATTGTAACTGTCTACTGGATACTGGGTCACAAGTAACCACTATCCCAGAATCATTTTTCAAACAAAATCTCTCTTTTCTGGACATAAAACCACTTCATGATCTTTTAGAGGTCGAAGGTGCAGCAGGACAGCCCGTTCCCTATTTAGGGTACATAGAGCTGTTAGTTACCTTTCCTAAGGATTTTCTTGGTGTTGATATGGAGATATCTACACTTGCTCTTGTTGTTCCTGATGTAGGCTCAAGTGGTCAGCCGCAGGTGTTAATAGGAACTAACACACTTGACGCTTTGTATTCAAAGTATTTGGACATTAAGACACCTGACTCCCTGCCATATCCCTATGGTTATAGATTGGTGCTTAATGTACTTGCACAGAGACACAAATGTACCACAGATGGCAGCATAGGTTTAGTCCGAATGCTAGGAAGCACTACAGCTGTTGTCTCAGCTGGACAAACTGTTGTTTTTGAGGGATCTGCAAACCTGCTCAGTCCCTGTGCAGATAAATGGGTTATTGTGGAGCATCCCAATCAGTCGTCATTGCCTGGTGGTCTATGTGTCATAAGCTGTCTGATCACTCTTCCTGGTAATGCGGCCAAAAGAATACCAGTCGTGATTAAGAATGAAACAGATCAAGATATCACGATTCCACCTGATTGTGTTATTGCTGATCTAGGAGGCCTGCATAGCCTCTTGAAGCAACACAATGTGACAGCTGCAGTTGATGATGAAAAGCATCCAACTTGCAACTTAAGCTTTAATTTTGGAGAATCTACGATTCCGCCAGAGTGGAAAGAGCGTGTCACGAAAAAGTTGAATGAAATCCCTGACGTCTTTGCACATCATGATCTTGATTTTGGATGCACTGATAAGGTGAAACATCACATCAGACTCCATGATGAAACACCTTTCAAACACCGTGCAAGACCCATACATTCTCAGGACATTGAGGCGGTGAGGAGACACCTTCATGAGTTGCTCGATGCTGGCGTGATAAGGGAATCTGAGTCTCCCTTTTCCTCCCCTATTGTGGTAGTGAGGAAGCGCAACAATGATGTCCGCTTGTGCATCGACTACCGCAAGTTGAACTTGCAAACAGTCAAAGATGCATATGCTCTTCCGAAACTGGAAGACACATTTTCAGCACTGACTGGTTCCAAATGGTTCACTGTACTTGACTTGAAGTCCGGTTACTATCAAATTGAGGTAGAGGAGAATGACAAACCAAAAACTGCATTTGTCACTCCTCTAGGCTTTTGGGAGTTTAACCGTATGCCACAAGGCATTACAAATGCACCCAGTACTTTCCAGAGACTAATGGAAAAATGTGTGGGTGACATGAATCTGAAGGAAGTTCTCGTTTTTTTGGATGATCTGATTATTTTTTCACAGTCTCTGGAGGAGCATGAGAGCAGATTATTGCGCGTGTTAAATCGTCTTAAGGAGTACGGCTTAAAGTTGTCTCCAGAAAAGTGCAAGTTTTTTCAGACGAGCGTTCGCTATCTTGGTCACATAGTGTCTGAGAGTGGTGTTGAAACGGACCCTGCCAAGACTGAGGCTTTAAAGACCTGGCCAATTCCGAAAAATCTTAAAGAGTTGAGAGCGTTTTTGGGATTTTCCGGCTACTATCGCCGATTTATCAAGGATTATGCAGCTATTGTTCGGCCGCTTAATCATCTGACTCGAGGATATCCGCCACATCGAAAGGTGTCAAAACCTCAGGGTAACCCTGAGCAGTACCTTGACCCTAAGCAACCACTTGCAAGCAGGTGGACAAATGAATGTCAGAAAGCCTTTGAGACAGTTATTGAAAAGCTTACCACTGCCCCGGTTCTTGGTTTTGCAGACCCCAAGCGGCCTTACATACTGCATACTGATGCAAGTAGTACCGGCCTGGGAGCAGCATTATATCAAGAACAGGAAGGCAAACTAAGAGCTATTGCTTTTGCCAGTCGAGGGCTGTCCCGGAGCGAGTCCCGGTATCCAGCCCACAAACTGGAGTTTCTTGCTCTTAAATGGTCAGTAACTGAGAAGTTTCATGATTACTTATACGGTGGACAGTTTACTGTAGTAACGGATAGTAATCCTTTGACCTACATACTTACATCTGCAAAGCTGGATGCCACTGGTTACAGATGGCTGGCAGCTTTATCTAACTTCTCATTTAAACTCCAGTTTCGGGCAGGGAAGCAGAACCTGGATGCGGACGGCCTTTCCAGGCGACCCCATTCAGTACTTGCTGATGATGCCCAAGGTAAGAAAGAACAAGAGCGAGTAAGCCAGTTTGTGAAACGTCACCTAACTGATACCGAAACGTTGGAAGAGGCGGATGAAGATGTTGTTAACGCAATGTGTCAGCCCCACTTTATCAAGAGTTCTGACTCCTTTTTAGGTGGCTCCAGACTTAACCTTGTTGAGACCCTTACAGTCTCTGCTGATGTTATTCCAGATCATTATGCTCATGAGGATCAACAGGGCTTACCAGTTATCCCTACCTTTTCTCATGCTGAACTGAAAGAAAAACAGAGGGCTGATCCGTCCATCAGAGAGGTGATTGCACAGTTGGAGATAGGAGAGAAGCCACCACCTACTGTTCGGAAAGAACTCCCAGAGCTCCCTCTTTTGTTAAGAGAATGGAATAGATTGGAGTTACATGATGAAGTGTTATACAGAAGGATACAAGATTTTAATCTGACTACTTACCAGTTAGTTCTACCTGAAGATCTACGAGCAACAGTTTTGCAGAGTTTGCATGATGACATGGGACACATGGGTATTGAGCGGACTCTAGATCTTGTTAGAACAAGGTTCTATTGGCCACGAATGTCTGCTGACATTGAGCGTAAGGTTAAGACTTGTGACCGTTGTGTACGCAGGAAAAGTCTTCCTCAAAAAGCAGCACCTTTGGTTAATATCCAATCCACCAGGCCTTTAGAATTAGTCTGTATGGACTTCTTGACACTCGAACCGGACAGCAGTAATACCAAAGATATATTGGTATTAACTGATCATTTCACTAAGTTTGCCATTGCTTTCCCGACACGCAACCAAAAAGCAAAAACAGTTGCAAAATGTCTATGGGATAACTTTATTGTGAACTTTGGCATACCTGAAAAGTTACACAGTGACCAAGGTCCTGATTTTGAATCCCGGCTTATTAAAGAGCTATGTGAGATTTCAGGAATCCAGAAGATGAGAACAACCCCTTATCATCCGCAGGGTAATCCAGTGGAACGGTTTAACCGAACGTTGTTAAGCATGTTGGGAACACTGGAAAACAAGAAGAAGGCGCATTGGAGAGAGTATGTTAAACCTCTAGTGCATGCGTATAATTGTACGCGTAACGAAGTCACTGGCTTTACTCCTTACGAGTTAATGTTTGGACGAAAACCCAGACTACCGGTTGATCTAGCTTATGGACTTCCTCTGAGAAGAGATCAGCAGAAATCTCACACTCAGTATGTGCAAGACCTCAGAACTCGACTTGAAGAGAGCTACAAATTAGCTTCTCGAAATGCTCAGAAAGTAGCTGAAAGAAACAAAACCCGATTTGACAAGAAAGTAACTGATTCTAAGCTTGAAGCTGGTGATAGGGTCCTTGTGAGAAGTGTAAGGTTACGGGGTAAGCACAAACTTGCAGATAAGTGGGAAGCAGATGTCTATGTGGTAGTGAGACGTGTTGGGGATCTTCCAGTTTATACTGTAAGACCTGAGACAAAACAGGGCCCCACACGAACATTACATCGCGACCTCCTGTTACCCTGTAGTTTTCTTCCTGCTATGACAGAGGAGCTTCCTCAGCCTAAACCTGCACGACGACCTAAAACCAGACAGACAAGGGATGACAATGACGCTGAAGTTCTCAGTTCGAGTGACTCAGAGGATGAGCATTCAGCTCATTGGTCTCCATACCCGTTGGGTCATACCCCCACTGAGTTTTCTGTGGTATATGACCTCTCAAATGCTCCATTGATGGGAAATGAGGCCTGTAGTGCCCATCCTGATGCTTTGCTTAACCCCCCGGCAGCCCATTTGTTGAGTAAAGAACAGCATTCCAGTGAACTCTCGGAAGTTGGTAGAGGGGATGTGATTAAGCCGGATGTTGCAGAAAGTTCAGCTGAGAAATCAGTTATAGAGGACAAGGTTTGTAACCAAAGTTCATCTCTAGAGAACTTACCTGCTGGAGAAAGTGCTCAAGAAGAAATTGAGAACCTTTCTAAAGCATCCGGAGATGAATCAGATATGTTACAAGAATGTGTTTCTGTTGAAAACAACACAAGCAGTCCCCTGGAAAGTCACCACAATGAAAGTGCTGATGGGGGCCGTTTAAGTAAGCCAACTGATAACCAGTCAGCTGAAAGCTTGCTTAGACGATCACAGAGAAATAGGCAAAAACCTAAAATGTTTCATTATCCTCAGATAGGTAATCCATTGATCTCCATCGTACAAGCTCTTTTCCAAGGCTTGACTGCAGCATATACCGATGCATTAAATGGTGTTGATGATGCAAGCGCAGATCTCCATCAATCATTCCCTGTCGTGACAACTCAGCCTAGTAGTACATGCAAAGGGACTTGCATGAATTAAGGAGGGGAGGGTGTAGCCC